>NW_027509312.1:25000-155278 GCF_048541705.1 Temnothorax americanus | reverse complement strand
GATTACAAACGCGTCGTTGTTAATGCTCGTCACGAATTAATTTTGATACGTGCGCGTAGCGATAACAATTGCATTGTAAGAAATCCTGCGACGGAGCCGGAAATCGAATTGTTTAAAATACAGTGGCGAATGCCTCACGTTACGTTAAACGAGGTCAATGAGCTATCTATGCTACGGGCCTTGGAAAGCGGGCAATATCTTAGTGTAAGTTTCCGTTCGTGGGATCTGTACGAGTATCCCATGTTGCAGAGCACGACCAAGCATTCGTGGGCCGTCAAAACGGTGACTCAGCTGGAGAAGCCACGGTACGTCATCTTTGCGCTGCAGACCGGCCGCAAAAATATCATGTCTCAAAATGTTAGCGTATTCGATGCCTGTAATTTGATCAACGTGAAACTTTATCTAAACTACGAATTTTATCCGTACGGCGACATGAATCTGGATTTTACTAAAAATCGATACGCCGTTCTTTTCGATATGTATGCGCGTTTTCGTAAAACTTATTACGGATACGATTCCTTCGATACGCTTTGCAGCTTGTATACATTCCTGATGAAAGGACCTTTTGTTGTCATTGATTGCTCGCGACAAAACAAATCTGTCAAGAGCGCCACCGTGGATGTGTAAATAGAATTTGATTGTAAAGAAAATGTACCTGCAAATATTACCGTTTATTGTCTCATCTTGCATGATCGTGTAATCGAATACTGTCCGTTGTCGAACGTAGTGCGCAAACTCATGTAAATTGCAGTATCAGCAGATAATGCAATATACGCAGATATTACAATATAAGAGACACTGATGTACCGCGATAAGATACAGATTGCTCCGCCGTTTTGTTATGATCGTACCGACGTTTGTCGATCTGCAGGGATTCACCGTCGGGATGAAATTTGTCGTAAAGGAAGTGGCGGTTCTGAGAAACGGGACCGTTTTGGCGAAAATTCGACAGATCATGCGCTTCCTGGTTGATTGCGAATCACCATGGACTACGATGGGAGGACGGAAACGTGTCCTACAGTATGGCGAAACATCTAATTACGTCGGCCGTACTTGGAGAGGGCGACGAGACGTCGACTCTTGTGTACGTCAAGGGATGCCAGAAACGAGAATGGCTAGTGGATCTGTTTGAGAATAAAGCGAGAAGACATCTAAAAATTGAGACTTTGGATGCAGATTACGAAGATATTGAATCTTTAAATAATCTAGATATTACTAATACTGTAAAATGCGGAAAACATGTTAAGAATTGCTCATTACAAAATGTATTAAAAATATTTAACTGGTGGTCGCGACACCTGAAAAAATTATGATTTTTTTGAAATAAACTATATATGTATATATAAACGTTTTATTTCCTGTTCCCACATACTTTGTAGTATAATATAGATGATTTAGCTGTTCAAGAGTTGTTTTTATTGTTTAAAAAAAGTTTGATAGCAGTTCAATAGCAGTTATACAGATCGCAGTTATACAGATCGCTGTTATACAGATAGCTGTTATACAGATAGTTGTTTTAGTTGTTTGATAGCTGTTCAAAAGCTGTTTGATTGCTGTTTTTAGCTGTTCAAGAGCTGTTTTTTAGTTGTTTTTAGTTGTTTGATGGCTGTTTTAGCTGGTTTTAGCTGCTTCATAGCGGTTCAAGAACTGTTTTAGTTGTTTGATAGCTGTTTCATAGCGGTTCAATACCTGATTGATTGTTGTTTGATCGCGGTTTAATAGCAGTTTTACAGATCAAATCACCGAAAATCAATGGCGCGATGTCGTCTTCGAGAACATACGTGTCTCGCGGTGAAGTCATTGCACACGTGCAAAACAGCACATCGCAGATTTTTTGTAAGGCGCAGTTGTATGGATGCTGAGATAAAGTTAGATATGTTAAACAAACGATGTGACAATTGTGAGAAGTAGAAGGATGAATTTGAATGTACGCTCAGTAGTCGAGGACTGGAAGTAAGAGTCGGTTGGCATACTTGATAGTGCGGTTTATACAACAATTGGTTCGCCATCTTAAGAGCTGTATATCAAAGCCCACCGATATGAGCGAGTACGCAAAACTTTGCAAACTGATACGTAATTCTAAACGCACAAAATTACCTTTAAAAAAAAGAAAATAAAAAAAGGCGCCAAGTACACGTATAATAGTGTATATGTTGTTACTTAAAAAAAAAATGGTAGTATTATACCTCGAAAAAATCTAAGCAGTAGTATCTTTATTTCCGAAAAATTATAACCCAAGTGATACACGTCACAAAATTATGTTACCTTATCAAAAAGAAGAGTCGCGCTTCAAGTGATCTATTACAATTACAAAAAAGAAATGATATCTCTTTAAATTAGAGCGCCAATTACAGAGAGAACATGTATATTGCCTCAAAAAATAATTGTTGCACTACTTTGAAAAATCTTTACATTGTGTCAATTAGAAAAGAATGTATGATAACAATTTTATAAAATTAAAAAATTTTATTTAAATTTAACAAGGGAATACAAGATATTTAAATACAAAGTTTACATGTGTATTTTTTAATGGTCACAAAGAATTACAGAAGTAACAGTGTACAAAATACAAATATTTTATTAAAATATTTAATCCAACGAGGGAATACAATTTGTATTTAAATATAAAGTTTATGTATGTATTTTTCAATAAAATAAAAGATTTAATCACAAAGAATTACAAAGGTAACAGTACAAAATAAAAATATTTTATTAAAATACATAAATTTTTTTTGTAAAAAAATTTGGCGCTGTTGATCTCACAAAATTTTAAATAAATAAATAAATTTATTTTATACTTAATTATAAGCCGCATTATCCGCCGTCCGCGTCGTCACGCACACCCATATCATTCACTCCCACATCCACGCTGATAATCATTTAATATTACTCCCATCGCATTCTTCTCTGAATTATTTTTATTTATTGTTGTCCTTATTTATTTAAAATTTCGAGGTCTAACAGCGCCAAATTTTTTTACAAAAAAAATTTATGTATTTTAATAAAATATTTTTATTTTGTACTGTTACCTTTGTAATTCTATGTGATTAAATCTTTTATTCTATTGAAAAATACATATATAAACTTTATATTTAAATACAAATTGTATTCCCTCGTTGGATTAAATATTTTAATAAAATATTTGTATTTTGTACTGTTACTTTTGTAATTCTTTGTGACCATTAAAAAATACACATGTAAACTTTGTATTTAAATATCTTGTATTCCCTTGTTAAATTTAAATAAAATTTTTTAATCTTATAAAATTGTTATTATACATTCTTTTCTAATTGACATAATGTAAAGATTTTTCAAAGTGGTGCAACAATTATTTTTTGAGGCAATATACATGTTCTCTCTGTAATAGGCGCTCTAATTTAAAGAGATATCATTTCTTTTTTGTAATTGTAATAAATCACTTGAAGCGCGACTCTTCTTTTTGATAAGGTAACATAATTTTGTGACGTGTATTACTTGGGTTATAATTTTTCGGAAATAAAAATACTACTGCTTAGATTTTTTCGAGATTTTTTGAGATATAAAGATCTACCACTTGTTACTTAGGTTTTTTCGAGGTATAATACTACCACTATCTTTTTTTTTTTAGGTAACAACATATACACTACTATACGTGTACTTGGCGCCTTTTTTATCTTTTTTAAAAAAAAGTAATTTTGTGCGGATATCACGCCTTTTTGTAGTATATTACGCATTTTATAAACAGTATGTACAGGATAAAGCTATTTGGTATAATACTACCACTTTGTTTTTTCGAGGTAACAACATAACAGGGTAACAACATAATACATATACACTACTATGCGTGTACTTGGCGCTCTTTTTTACCTTTTTTTTAAAAAAGGTAATTTTGTACGGATATCACGCCTTTCTGTAGTGTTACGCATCTTAATCTTATAAACAATATATCTTATCATTTTATAAACAGTATATAATACAAGGTATGAAGCTAAAAGTGTTACGGACTATTATTTATAAAGAAAACAACAATTTAATATTTTGCTTAGTTTTTTTTAAATAATAATCTGTAACCCTTTTAGTTGTTCACCTTGTATATATTTTTCAATTTCAACATAAAACATAATCGCAATAAAGCATGATTAATGTTAATAAGTCGTTAACTGTAAAATTCTTTATTTATTTTTATTTGCGTGTCTTACTGAATGTTGTTCGCAACTGTATAGGTACCGATATCTTCAGGTATCGATATTTTTGATAATTATTTTTACGTCAGACAAAATTTTAATTCATCCAATTTTTATTATGTCTAGACATAATTTTCGTCCAATTTTTATTATGTCTAGACATAATTTTAATTTAGCGATTTTTATTATGTCATGACATAATTCTAATTCTGCCGCTAGGGAAATTTTAAGTCGATTCTTATGAATCAAGCTTAAATTCAATGTCTAGGTGTCCCAGGTTGCCGATGACGAGGTCCACATAGTGCGTTTCATAATTTTCGGTGTCTACATGTATTAATACCTCGAATTTGATATCTACGTGTCCTACATTGGGTGCGTTCAGCCGATACTCTGCTAGCCTAGCAATCGTGAGCAGTCGCTCGTTTTCGCTTGTTTCCTCTCTTTTGATTTAATGGATTAAAAGGAAAGGAAACGAGCGAAAACGAGCGACTGCTCACGATTGCTTGGCTAGCGGAGTATCGGCTGAACGCAACCATTCAGATTTAAAGTTATTAATACACCTAGACACCAAAAACTATGAAACGCACTATGTGGACATCGTCATCGGCAACCTGGAACACGTAGACATCGAATTCGAGGTATTATTACACCTAGACACCGAGAACTACGGAGCGCGCTATGTGGACCTTGTCATTGGCAACCTGGAACACCTAGACATCGAATTCAACGTACGATTACACCTGGACACCGAAAACTATGAAGCGCACTATCTGGATCTCGTCATCGGCAACCTGGGACACGTGGACATCGAATTCAAGGTATTAATACACGTAGACACCGAAAACTACGGAGCGTACTGTGAGGACCTTGTCATCGGCAACCTGGGACACGTGGACATCGAATTCAACGTATTATTACACCTGGACACCGAAAACTATGAAACGCACTATGTGGACTTCGTCATCGGCAACCTGGGACACTAGACATTGAATTCAACGTACGATTACACATGGACATCGAAAACTATGAAGTGTACTATCTGGATCCCGTCATCGGCAACCTGGGACACGTGGACATCGAATTCAAGGTATTAATACACGTAGACACCGAAAACTACGGAGCACACTATGAGGACCTCGTCATCGGCAACCTGGGACACGTAGACATCGAATTCAACGTGTTATGACACCTGGATACTGAAAACTATGAAGCGCACTATCTGGACCTCGTCATCGGCAACCTGGGATACCTAGACATCGAATTCAAGCTTGATTCATAAGAATCGACTTAAAAATTCCCTAGCGGCATTTTCTGCCAAGCGTAGAGAACCTTCTTTTCCGTTGACTCAAAATATATATTATTACCTAATTTACCTAAATAGAAATCTTCTTCCTGACCGATAAGTCTATCGACCTAATTTCGAAATACGCGCGCGATATCGAAACTGGCGATACTTGCGCCGCCAGTGTCGAAAAAGTGAAAGTAACGTTTCTGATTATGACGTCATCATATAAAACGTCGGCGTTAGAAGTAGAAGTGGAAGAAGAAATATCTTAATAAAAAATTTTCACATTTGGACTTTGCGTCGCAATATCTCCGCTCGTAGGGCACGTAGCGGAATATTATGAGAGAAACCCCCCCCCCCTAATTGGACCCCAAGCTATCAATCAAGCCTACTTAGAACTTGATCCGTTCACTCGTTATCGAGATCTCAACATCTCGGGTACTCGCAACCCGTCGCGTCGCGTAAAAGAGTCACGGTCGGTCTCGCTCCGCGTGTACTTGGCGCGAGACACTACCGTATCTCTTGATTCAAGATTGTGAAAATTAGCGAACCGCAGATGAGAAACTGTAGCAGATTGTATAAGAGGAAAGTCGACGTAGTGCGATATCTATTCCGTCGCGAGATCGGAACCGCCGATCTCCAATCGCATCAAGATTTTCTCGATCTCCAAATAAATTGGTTCATCCTCGTAAGAGAAACGTTCTCTTTTTATCAAGAAGGAAATATATGTGCCTGAAGAAATGGAAGTGTCTGGAGAAATATTTTAAGCATATAAAGCGTATAAAGATGATAAGATCAAGCTTACTATCCGAAATTTCACAACAGTTGTTGTTACCAAGCATGTCGTCATATACATCGCCTTCATCGCCTTCTAATGTAAGGTCGACATTTGCAAGATCACCTTCGACTACAAAATCCATTATTAGTGTTTCTCGTTCTAAAAGTATAAAATATATTTTATATACCGTTATATTGATTCGTTACGTTATTAACGTGTGTACATCAAGATATTATAAATGTATATTAAGATATAATAATTAAAAGTGTGTTTGGTATTAAATTTTTAATATAATGTAAAAAGATGTATACTTTTGACTTCTTTGTCGTTTAAATTAGAAGAGTAAATTGCTGGCGCAGTTTTCATCAAGTTTGGTGCTATTAATGCTATATCGGGGTCAATTTCCACCGATTTAATCGATGGCCCTTCGCCTGTTGCCATCCGTTTTTGCTTTTTTTTAGTTAAAGCGTCTCTTTGATTTTGTTTCAAGTTTGCCCAAAATTTTTTTAATTGCTGGACATTTCTCTACAATTGTTGATTGTTACAAAAACAATATAAATAAATTTATTTTATAAAAACATCAATAAATATTAATAAGTATTAAATCAATGTTATTATGTAATTTTCTTACCTCTTGCGTGCTTAGATGTGATAGATTGAACTCGTAACAAATTTCTAACCAAGCTACGTCTTTATCTTTTAGCGTAGTAGAGTCGCTTTTCTTCACTTCTATTATATGCTTATACCTTTTCAATATATCAAGAAATATTGTTTTTTCAATTGATGTAAAATGTTTTGATTTACTTTTAGATTTATCTATATTGCTATATGACTTCCGAATTAAAGGTTAGATACACCTAGAGAGAACAAAATGTATTTCAGTATATTTAAACACAAGAATATAGTGTAAAACTGCGCCGTAAAAACCTTTGATTTCCTTATACTTCTTGCAAACTATTCTTTTTCGAAGTGAACACTAGTCAGAAGAAAATTTTTCGATAAAACTATTGTTCGCGAAATCGCTGATTAATCCCGGCGATGGAAGCGGGATGAGAAGGACGCGCGTGGAAGGTGTTAACTCGAATATGCACTTTATTTTGTGTAACTCAGACCACAGTCTGAGCCGTCTTTAATGTATCGAGATTGTTACAGTCTGACCTGAGAATCGATGAGCGGTGTATAAAAGAGAAGTCTTTGTATGATCGTTGCAGGCGAGCGACAATTATATCAATTGTCCTTCTCGTGTGGTGAGTCGCCCGTGAGCCGGTGAGACACGTGGCGGTCGGCACTCGCGCACATGTGAGCCTGAGTCGTCGTGTTGAGGCACCAGAGTTGATGAGCGGCCTATTTCACAGTTTATGATACGATCTACAACAGCGTGAGCACTGCGATGTGCACGATTAACCGAAGTCAATGAACGAACCGTACAGAGCACACGTTATGCGTCTAGTCACCGCGCGGCCATTTGCACAATTGCCTCGATCGCGAGGAAGACGGTGGCGATGAGCGCGCCCGTGCGGGCGCAAGCTGCCGCGGTGATCGAGCGTCGTTACCCGATCGATGCTGCCATCTGATCGGACGGCGCAACGTTAAGGGAATCTCGAACAACTATTGTCTTAAGAGGTCTACGAACCTGACTTGGAATAAGACGCCTTATTTGCCATTTTTGTGAACAGATAAGGCCGTCTTAAAGGACTATGAATATCGTTTTATTTGAGGAGTTCTTCAGATTGTGCTTATGGCATATGAGATGCATTTATAAATTATAATAAGATATTCCGTAATAAGACAGTCTTGCTGAAGTTTACTCTTAAGCAGTTACTAAAATACGATCTTATTGTCTCTCTATGAATTGAAACGCCATCTTAAGACCATTCTTAAGAAATTCTTATTTTTAAGCATCGACTATAAATACCGCCCTAAAGACGTCGGCGTTAGAAATAGTATACGTATCTTAAAAATAAATTTTTACATTTGGACTTTGCGTCGCAATATCTCCGCTCGTAGGGCACGTAGCGGAATATTATGAGAGAACCCCCCCCCCCCCCTAATTGAACCCCAAGCTATCGATAAAGCCTACTTAGAACTTGATCCGTTCACTCGTTATCGAGATCTCAACATCTCGAGTACTCGCAACCCGTCGCGTCGCGTAAAAGAGTCACGGTCGGTCTCGCTTCGCGTGTACTTGGCGCGAGACACTACCGTGTCTCTTGATATATTTATTATATTTATTCTATTTATGTATATGCAACTATGTATTATATAAAATACTTAAAATGTATAATTGATATACATTACATTATATTTTTGCGATTTATGTTTTATTTAAAAAAACTCAAGTATGTAATAATTGTGGGCAATACGTAACATTCTCAATGTTTAAAAGTATACATTTGTGTTTAATTTCTCTAACTTGAAAAGCGCGACGGTATTTGCTTAAACTAACTTGCCATAAACCTACATGAGATGATTTATAAGGATAATTAAAAACATCTCTATTATATAATGATCCTTTTAGTACTATCCTTTCTTGATTTAAAACATTATCTTGTAATGAATAAATTTTATCAATTTGTATAATTTTGCTATTTTTAAATTGCACGACGTTATTAGAAGAAGTATTTGTAATAATTATATCTTTCCATGTTATACTTTTAAATATCTTTTTCGTCATATGATTGCCTAAATCAATTGATTTTTCCAGAACATAATCCGATACAATTCGATCAGTCTTTATGTCAGTATTTAAATTAATTTCTCTCAGATGATTCGCAAGTTGACTTAAAGGATTATTTGGTGTACGAACTAATTTTTTTAGTCATTAAAATATTTTCAAATAGAAATGCTGAAATTGATGTCAACGAATGTCCCGTATAAGTTACATCATCTGCTATATGAATTAAATTATGCAAATTAATACTTTGTATATAAGAACCATAAAATTTTGGCAATAAACGAAAAAATAATATTAATAATTTTTTTGCATTTTCTGCGATTAATACTGCCGAATTATTACTACATAATAGTCGACATGCTACGTACAGAAGACAAAAGTGCTTATATTTATCAGTTGGAAGGACATGACAAAGTACTAATATACCGCTGTATAAAAGAAATAAACGAAATTGCGTCGCTTTTCAATTTTTTAAATCAACGATATCAAAAACTTTTCTTTGGAATTCTGCAGGAATTTGACCAGATAAACCGCGGAGTAAATTGCTGAATAACAAATGATTTCGTGGTCCAATATCATTAGTCTTAGGGCCACCGAATAGAATATTGTTTAACAAAGTTTTTGTAATACCAAGAAATAAAAGATGCATTGAATCAAGGACAACCGATTTTATTGGATCAAATCCTGGAATTTTTAATAAAGGAGAGATCTCATTATCAAGATGATGCTGAGGCTGCCTACGCTCTTCAAATGATTGTTTAATGCGTTCTTCACAAGTGGTTCTCGCATATATGCGTTTATTTTTACCAACCGTTTTGCCTTTTACAGTACAACGTTCGCAAGCATAAAATGCTATGTGAGATTTGACACATTTAATAAATGCTCTAGCCGGTGTATCACATACAAAACCTAACACTTCAATATTATATATTTTATCTGCCAATTTTATTTTATTAGTTATTAAACTTGATAGTTCTTGCGATTTTGGTTTAAATTCATCGTGATATATAGCAACAACCTGCGGTTTGACAATACATTTTTCATCATGTAACATGACCAATATAGGCCAAAATTGTTGTTATAAATTTTTATAAATTTGTACACCATATTAATCAAAATTTCAATTGCATCTTTTACATATACTTCAGGATTTATCATCAATTTAAGAGCTTTTTCTAAACCAAAATAAATATAAGTACCAAAAAATCCATTACCACCTAACATAAGTTCAACAACATTTTTTGAATTTTTAGTTTGTAGAAATGTTGTAGCTGCTTTTGGAAATTCATTATGTTTAGTTTTCAAAATACATAACAACTCACAATCAGACAACATTCTGTTATTGAGACATGAAATATTTTTAATAGACCAATTGTGTATTTTTTGTTTAAAAGAAATTTTTGGATTTAGTATACTTCAAATTGCTCGTCGACTTCCTCATCGCAGTATATTTCTTTACTTGATGAAGATGATGTAATTTCACTATCAGAGCTAGAGATATTAAAGTAAAGATTTTATTTATTTAATTATAAAAAATTTAATATTAAAAAAAATTACTATATTGTAAACTACCAGGGCAGGACTTTTGGGCCGCTAAATGAGTGCACATACCTTTTATCTTATGCTCAATAGTAGAGACCTTTATTAAGAAGGTCTGTTGCTACGTTGAGAGCGTTGTCAAAAAAGAACAGAAAGTGTGTGTGTAGTTAAAAAAGGAAAGTATGTGCGCGATCGGTCACGTCGAAATCGATAATCGAAATCGATAATCGTTGTACATATATTCGTTGTACATGTATTTATATATTTGAATAATCTCAACACCCCCCCTCAATGATTACATTGTGTCGTCTTCATTTGTCCACCAGTTAGCATCCTTCTCGATGTCTTCTCAGTTTAATTGATTGCAGAGGCTTTGTAAGCATGTCTGCGATCATTTCTTTGGTTGGGCAGTAACGTAAGTCTACGATTCCTCTTTTGACTAGATCGCTGACGAAATGGTATTTGGTGTCAATGTGTTTGGTTCGATTTTGAAACTCTTTGCTTTTAACCATCTTCATTGCGCTTTGGTTGTCCTCGTAAACCTTCGTTGCTCCGGTTGCCGTTTCGTGGAAGTCCTCTAGAAGTCTTCTTATCCAGATTAGTTCTCGACTAGCTTCTGCCAAGGCAATGTACTCTGCAACTTGACCAGGCTGTGCATGACTGCTTTCTACAGGACCACGCGATTGCTGCTTCGTTGTATAGGAACAAGTGTCCGCTATGAGATTTGCGATCTGTTGCATCTTCTGCCCAGTCAGCGTCGGAGTATTCCACGAGCCCGTTCGTAATTCCTCCTAGTTTCAGTCGTAGGTGTTTTGTGCACTTTAGGTACCGTACGACTATCTTTGCTTCGGTCCAGTCGGCCTCAGTCGGTTGTTTAACGCGTTGACTTAAGATAGATACGCTGGCTGCGATGTCGGGTCGCGTATGTGTCACCACATACAGTAGGGCTTTGATGAGTATCTGATATTTGTCGCTATTTGCCATAGGCTTCTTGTCTCCTACCATTTTCAAATATCCTACGTCCAAGGGTGATTTTGATGTTTTCGCTTCTTCGAGTCCAAATCTTTCAACGATTTTTTGAATGTACTGCTCTTGATTGATACTGTAGATGCCCTCTGCATCCTTTCGTGCGTTGATACCAAGATAGTTAGTGAGTTCTCCTAGCCGTGTGAGCTCGAACTCCTGTTCGAGACCATTTGCCGTTTCGTCTACTCTTTGTTTGTTTGAGCCTGCGACAAAAATATCGTCTACATAGATAATTATGTATTAAATTCCTTCTGCTGACTGCTTTGAGTACAGGCACGGGTCTGCTGTACTCTGTTTGAATCCCAGTTTGATGATTGTTTCGTGAAGTGTTTCGTTCCACACTTTCGCAGCTTGCTTCAGCCCATACAAGCCTTTTGTGAGTTTGCATACGAGGTGTTCTTCTCCAGCGATGACGTATCCCTCGGGCTGCTTCATGAAGATCGTTTCTTTGAGCTTCCCATTGAGAAAAGCCGTTTTTCCATCAAAATGGTAAACGTGCAGTCTTTTCTTGGCAGCGACTGTGAGTAATAAACGCAGTGTCTCTGCTCTGACCACTGGCGCGAACACCTCATCGTAATCGGTTCCGTATTTCTGGCTGAATTCTTGCGCGACAAGTCGCGTTTTGTATTTAAAAGTTCCCGTCTCTGTATTTTGTTTCCGTTTAAAGACCCATTTGCAGCCGACCGCTTTTCGTCTCTGAGGTAATTCAGTTAGTTCCCATGCTTGGTTTTTTTTGAGTGACTGTAGTTTCTTGACCATGGCTTGTATCCACTGTCTACGTTTGGGTCCGCTGAGTGCTTCACTTCGATTCCTTGGTTCCTGATATTCTCCTATCGTGCTCTTCACGGTTCTTGCTGAGTGCTCGAATCTTTCTGGAGGCTGTCCCTTTGTTGTTCTTTCTGATTGTCTCGTGGCTACATTTGGCAGTTCTTTCGTCGATCCTTTGTACTAAATCTATTGTGTCAACTGAGTCTTCAAATGTAGATTCGCTCAATTCTTCAGGTTCGCTGACCTCATGTTCATCCTCGACTCCTTTGAGGTCTTCGTGTGAGTCTTGTGGTCTATCTTCGAGACTTATTTCGGCCTCTGTTGAGCGTACCATCTTATCTCTCGTGGCTGCTTTTCCTCTTTCGATGATTATTTTTTCAGTCTTCCTTTCCTGTTGGATGTCATGCTCAGTGTCCTTTGAGTAGTCTTCGTTGAACTTAACATCACGGCTGATGATAATCTGATTTGTCCTTTTGTCTAACATCCGGTAGGCTTTAGATTCCATCGAGTAGCCCACGAAAGTAAGCAAGATAGCTTTATCTTCGAGTTTTCTTCTTTTTTCTTTTTGTACGTGTGTGTATCCCTTAGAGCCGAAGATTTGCAGACCACCGACGTCCGCCTTTTGCTTATTCCATAATTCATACGACGTCTTTTTTATTACCCTGCTGGGTAAAATATTCTGCAAGAAGTTTGCCGCGTTGACTGCTTCTGCCCAGTACCTCTTGTCCATACCCGCGTCGATCAGCATGCATCTTGCTGCCTCCATAAGCGTCCGGTTCTTTCTCTCTGCGACTCCATTTTGTTCTGGCGTGTAGGGAGCTGTATACTGTCTACGTATTCCCTCTTCGGCAAATAGTCGCTTGATATCCTTATTGACGTATTCACGTCCGTTATCAGACCTTATCACATTCAGAACTTTGCCGAATTTATTCTTCACATATCGTATATACTTTCTAATGTGTTCGACTGCTTTTGACTTGTTCTTCAAAAAATATACTTCCGTTTATCGGCTGTAATCGTCGATCATCGTCATGTAGTATCGCTTTCCACTCGGTGTTGCGGTTTGCATGGGGCCGCATAGGTCGGAGTGCACCAGATCTAGTGCGTGCGTCGCTCCGTTTTCCGTGGTCTTCGGAAATGGATTCCTTGTGGACTTGCCTTTCGCACAACATTCGCACACCTCTCGAATCCCGCAGTCTTGTATTTTGATCCGTGACATCAAGTTCTTTTCTTAGAGCAGCTGTACATCGTGTATGTTCCTGTGCCCGAACCTTCGATGCCAGGTGTGTTGACAATTTTCTGTATGCGAAACCTGTTTCGCAGCCATTGCCATGGGCATTGCTTCTAGCGCGTACATGTTCGATGAGAGAGCTGCCATTGCCACCACAACGTTACCTTTAACGATCTTGCACTCCTTATCCTTGAATCGCACTGTCAAACCTCTTTCCGCTAATTTTCTTACCGACAACAAACTTTCAGTCAGGTCCGGTACGAATAAGACATTGTTTAGTCTGACATTTATCTTTTTTTTATTTCCATCCATGCATCTCATGACGTCTGAGCCAATTCCTGCCACTTTAGCCCTTATTCCGTTCGTTAGTGTCACGTCCGGCAGCTTTTTTAACTCCAAAACGTTAAAAAATGTTTTGCTTCTCGTCATACGGCTCGTGGCTCGCCTGAGTCTATGTACCACGTGTTCCTTTGCCTCTTATCTTGATGAACGCTGAAACATATGAATCCTGATTGTTCCTCTTCTGCGTCAACCTGGTTTGCTTTTTCTCCTTTTTCTTTTTTTGCCTTCCACTTTTTGTACTTTATGCAGTCCTGCTTGAAGTGTCCTTGCTTGTGACAAAAGTAGCATGATTTTTCGCCTCCGCTGATCATGCTATTGCTTTTCTGCGATGCTCTCAACGCTGTACTATTTTCGCTTGAGTCTGGGACTCCTTTGCGCCTTTTATATTCGTCAAGCAATTTCCCTTTGACTAAATCGAGTGTGAGCTCTGTTTCGGGTCTACTCTCGAGAGCTGTAATCAGAGTACTGTAAGTTTCTGGAAGACTACTCAGCAACATGGCTACAAAAAGATGATCTTTTATTTCTTCATCAAGCGCAGTAAGTTTATCAACCAGATCTTGCATAATAGTTATATGCTGTTCTATATTTCCAGTCTCCGCTAACTTCAAATTACAAATTTGTCTCAGCAGATATATTTTACTGGTTAATGTAGATTTTTTATGGTAGTTCTTGAGAGAGACCCATACCTGTTTCGCTGTTGTTGCCTTACGAATGTGCATAAGCTGTGAATCCTCTACGAGCAAGCCTATTGTGGATCGAGCCTTATCGTCCTTTTTCTTCCATGCCGCGGCCTGCGTAACATCAGTTGGCATAGTCGAGCTAATTCGATCCCACAATTTTTCTCTAATAAGAAGGAGTTCCATTTTGAACTTCCATACTTGGTAGTTTTCGCCGTTTAAATTAGTTATATAAAAGTACTTCCTTTTCGGCATTTTTTATTCCTAGAAAACAAAAAATAAAGATAGGTATAATTAAAAAATTACTAAATATTGGAAAAATTTTAAAAATGTGCCATAGATTTAAACCATTTTTATATATTTTTTAATAAATATTAGATATTTCCTCATTGTAGGTTATATTTTACTCTCTCTTTCCCTTTCTCTATCCCTCTGTTTAATAAAAATAAAATGGTATTGTTTTTAATGCTTCGCATAAAATAGATAAAAGTTTTTTACCTACACAAAAGAGATGCGTTGGTCGGTAATTATTTTCATCTAATCTTGCTTAAACTTCATTAGAAGGAAATCTTTTATGGAAGATTTACAGCGCCTTATATGATGTATATTAATTAAGAAGACGTTGTTCTTTTGTCAATTTAAGTACGGGCAAAATACTTTAAACTTATCGGCGTTATACCATCTCGGTACTGGCATTCAACGCTCTGCTTTTGCCAATTCCAGTACAGGCACGGTACCTTAACTTTGATTGCGTTCCGATTCACTGCCAGTACTGAAAATCTATAGTGTACTGACATAAACTATAGATTTTTAGTACTGGCAGTGAATATTGAAACGCAGCTTTTGTCATCATTACACCGTCTCGATATACTGGCATTCAACACTCTCCTTTTGCTAATTTTTGTACAGACACAGTACTGTAAATTTACCGGCATTATATCGTCTCAGTACTGGCATTCAATGCTCTCTTTTTGCCAATTCCAGTTCAGACACGATACCTTAAATTCACCGGCATTACGCCGTCTCGGTATTAGCATTCGACACTCTCCTTGTACTAATTTTTGTACAGACACAGTACCGTAAATTTATCGCCATTATACCGTCTCAGTACTGGCATTCAATGCTCTCTTTTTGCCAATTCCAGTACGGGCAAGGTACTTTAAATTTACCGGCATTACACCGTCTCGGTACTGGCATTCGATACTCTCCTTTTGCTAATTTTTGTACTGACATAATACCATAAATTCACCGGCATTACACCGTCTCGGTACTAGCATTCAACACTCTTCTTGCACTAATTTTTGTACAAACACAGTACCGTAAATTTACCGGCATTATATCGTCTCAGTACTGGCATTCGACACTCTTCTTTTGCTAATTTTTGTACAGACACAGTACCGTAAATTTACCGGCATTATACCGTCTCAGTACTGGCATTCAATGCTCTCTTTTTGCCAATTCCAGTACGGGCATAGTACCTTAAATTTACCGGCATTACACCTGTTCAGAATGTAGCATAAATTCTTGTAAATAGAGATGGCATACAGAGCTTTTGTTGGTAAAAAGGTTACTAAGTTGAATCAATAAGATCGCGAGTTGCATTACCGACTTCCCTTAAACTCACTATCGATATATTAATCAGTAAACAGATCGTAACCATAGCGCTGATGCTCATCTATACGTGACGTTTTCAGCGACAGCTTCTCTACGCGTGACTCGTGTGTCTTCGTGTCTTCACTTTCGTTCGGCAGCTCGATTAGTGAGCACGTAATAATTTTTAGCATCATATATCTCGAATATTCTAAAAGTGAAGGAAGGAAGGAAGGAAGGAAGTGCGTATCGTATCCATCCGAGCTTCTCAGCTCTAGCATCCACCTTTATTCGAGACTCTCAGTCTCTGATTCGGTTTCCCGAATCGATAAATAATACGAACAATCCGTTCGTTTGTCTAAGGAAATACGAAGATCAATAAAATAAATCAGCCATTGAGATTCCTTGTGGCCGCCATTAATGTTTCCTTCGAAACGCTTGTCTTTTGAACACTCAAAGGTAAGAAACCTTAGCCAGTGTGGTTGTTATTAAATATTGAAAGGAATACTGCAATCAATTTCTTGATTACAATAAATTCAGAGACGTCTCGCCGAGGCACTTCGGTGCGAGATTTAGTATTCTCTGTTATGCGCATAACTCGAAAAAGGACGTAGTGATCCTTTAACCGGAATAAATATCCAGCAAGGACGTAGTGATTCTTTAATCAAAATAATTATTTATAATCGAGAATGATTATTAAGACAATTGTCACGTGAGCAGATTATTTATCATTAAGTGAGTTCGATAATATATTGTTTGTCTACGTTTAATTCTTCAAACAGTTTTGTGGTACATATCTTATTGATTTGAGTCTAATATTATTCTTAATTGCTTCTTCTTTTTCACATTAGTTGCGTTTACTTTTCAGTATAAACAGTGTTAACTTTAACTTTAACTTTTAATTCTGAGTTATTATTATTTTCAATTGTAATAACCAAAAGCCTAATAGAGATTTTTCTGGATCTTAAGTAACTTGCAAGGAATTTCCTTTATCTTTTGTGTATGCTCTGTTTATATTCATTTTTGGTAATTGGATAAAAAAAAGTGGTAGTATTATACCTCGAAAAAACCTAAGTAACAAATGGTAGATCTTTATATCTCGAAAAATCTCGAAAAAATTTAAGCAGTAGTATCTTTATTTCCGAAAAATTATAACCCAAGTGATACATGTCACAAAATTATGTTACCTTATCAAAAAGAAGAGTCGCGCTTCAAGTGATCTATTACAATTACAAAAAAAACAAGTAGAAACTTGCACATTGTTTCCTCGTAGTTTTTAATTGTGCAAGTAGAAACTTGCACATTGCTTCCTCATAGTTCCTAAGTGTGCAAGTTTTTATTTTATTCGAGGTATAATTATCGGTATTTATTTGTTTTGGTTTCCTCATAGAGGAAGCTTTGTTAGCAAAGGTTCTGATTTCACACTTAACTCTTTTGGGGACTGCGTAAATAATTATGTACATTCACTAAAAAATACTAAAAATACTTGTCCACTTAAAAACTAAAACAATACTTTATCGATAAAAAAAATCAGCCTGATATTATAAATATTTGAGATCGCGATTTATTTTTAATTCTATTATATTTTCCAGTCTTTTCTACCCCTATTTCATATATAATTGGTTAAAACTTGGTTGATCAGATCAAGTTTTATAAAGCTTCTATGAATGTACGAATTCTTCGAAATTTCAAATGTGTGTAATACGAGATCTGATCAATCAAATTTTAATGAATTATATATGAAATATATATAAGGGTAGAAAAAAAACTGGAAAATATAATAAAATTAAAAATAAATCGCTATCTCAAATATTGAGAAAGCGGCAGCGTAAAACACATCCGCACAAAATTACCTTTTTTAAAAAAAGGTAAAAAAAGGCGCCAAGTACACGTATAGTAGTGTATATGTTGTTACCTAAAAAAAAAAAGAAAGTGGTAGTATTATACCTCGAAAAAATCTAAGCAGTAGTATCTTTATTTCCGAAAAATTATAACCCAAGTGATACACGTCACAAAATTATGTTACCTTATCAAAAAGAAGAGTCGCGCTTCAAGTGATCTATTACAATTACAAAAAAGAAATGATATCTCTTTAAGTTATTAGAGCGCCAATTACAGAGAGAACATGTATATTGCCTCAAAAAATAATTGTTGCACTACATTGAAAAATCTTTACATTGTGTCAATTAGAAAAGAATGTATAATAACAATTTTATAAGATTAAAAAATTTTATTTAAATTTAACAAGGGAATACAAGATATTTAAATACAAAGTTATTTACATGTGTATTTTTTAATGGCCACAAAGAATTACAGAAGTAACAGTACAAAATAAAAATATTTTATTAAAATACATAAATTTTTCTTGTAAAAAAACTTGGCGCTGCTAGACCTTTTAAATAAATAAAAACAACAATAAATAAAAATAATTCAGAGAAGAATACAATGGGAGTAATATTAAATGATTATCAGCGTGGATGTGGGAGTGAGTGATATGGGTGTGCGTGACTACGCGGACGGCAGATAATGCGGCTTATAATTAAGTATAGAATAAGTTTATTTATTTATTTAAAATTTCGAGGTCTAGCAGCGCCAAGTTTTTTTACAAGAAAAATTTATGTATTTTAATAAAATATTTTTATTTTGTACTGTTACTTCTGTAATTCTTTGTGGCCATTAAAAAATACACATGTAAATAACTTTGTATTTAAATATCTTGTATTCCCTTGTTAAATTTAAATAAAATTTTTTAATCTTATAAAATTGTTATTATACATTCTTTTCTAATTGACACAATGTAAAGATTTTTCAATGTAGTGCAACAATTATTTTTTGAGGCAATATACATGTTCTCTCTGTAATTGGCGCTCTAATAACTTAAAGAGATATCATTTCTTTTTTGTAATTGTAATAGATCACTTGAAGCGCGACTCTTCTTTTTGATAAGGTAACATAATTTTGTGACGTGTATCACTTGGGTTATAATTTTTCGGAAATAAAGATACTACTGCTTAGATTTTTTCGAGGTATAATACTACCACTTTCTTTTTTTTTTTAGGTAACAACATATACACTACTATACGTGTACTTGGCGCCTTTTTTTACCTTTTTTTAAAAAAGGTAATTTTGTGCGGATATCACGCCTTTTTGTAGTATATTACGCATTGTATAAACAGTATGTACAGGATAAAGCTATTTGGAGGTATAATACTACCACTTTGTTTTTTTCGAGGTAACAACATAACAGGGTAACAACATAATACATATACACTATTATGCGTGTACTTGGCGCTCATTTTACCTTTTTTTTAAAAAGGTAATTTTGTACGGATATCACGCCTTTTTGTAGTGTTACGCAACTTAATCTTATAAACAATATATCTTATAATTTCATAAACCGTATATAATACAAGGTATGAAGCTAAAAGTGTTACGGACTATTATTTCTAAAGAAAACAACAATTTAATATTTTGCTCAGTTTTTTAAAAATAATAATCTGTAACCCTTTTAGTTGTACACCTTGTATATATTTTTCATTTTCAACATAAAACATAATTGCAATAAAGCATTATTAATGTTAATAAGTCGTTAACTGTAAAATTCTTTATTTATTTTTATTTGCGTGTCTTACTGAATGTTGTTCGCAACTGTATATGTACCGATATCTTCAGGTATCGATATTTTTGATAATTATTTTTACGTCAGACATAATTTTAATTCATCCAATTTTTATTATGTCTAAACATAATTTTTGTCCAATTTTTATTATGTCTAGACATAATTTTAATTCAGCGATTTTTATTATGTCATGACATAATTTTAATTCTGCCGCTAAGGAAATTTTAAGTCGATTTTTATGAATCAAGTTTGAATTCAATGTTTAGGTGTCCCAGGTTGCCGATGACGAGGTCCACATAGCGCGCTCTATAGTTTTCGGTGTCCAGGTGTATTAATACCTTGAATTTGATGGCCACGTGTTCCAAGTTGCCGATGACGAGGTCCACATAGTGCGCTTCGTAGTTTTCGGTGTCTACATGTATTAATACCTCGAATTCGATATCTACGTGTCCTACATTGGGTGCGTTCAGCCGATACTTTGCTAGCCTAGCAATCGTGAGCAGTCGCTCGTTTTCGCTCGTTTCCTCTTTTTTGACTTACTGGATTAAAAAGAGAAGAAACGAGCAAAAACGAGCAACTGCTCACGATTGCTAGGCTAGCGGGGCATCGGCTGAACGCACCCATTCAGATTTAAAGTTATTAATACACCTAGACACCAAAAACTATGAAGCGCATTATGTGGACCTCGTCATCAGCAACCTGGGACACCTAGACATAAATTTCAAGGTATTAATACACGTAGACACCGAAAATTACGGAGCGCAATATGTGGACCTTGTCATCGGCAACCTGGGACCTAAACATTGAATTCAACATATTATTACACCTGGACACCGAAAACTACGAAGCGCACTATGTGGACCTCGTTATCGGCAACCTGGGACACGTAGACATCAAATTCAACGTACGATTACACCTGGATACCGGAAACTATGAAGCGCACTATCTGGATCCCGTCATCGGCAACCTGGGACACGTGAACATCAAATTCGAGGTATTATTACACCTAGACACCGAAAACTACGGAGCGCGATATCTGGACCTCGTCATCGGCAACCTGGGACACGTAGACATCGAATTCAACGTATTATTACACCTGGACACCGAAATCTATGAAGCGCATTATCTGGATCCCGTCATCGGCAACCTGAGACACGTGGACATCGAATTCAAGATATTAATACACGTAGACACCAAAAACTACGGAGCGCACTGTGTGGACCTCGTCATCGGCAACCTGGGACACGTAGACATCGCATTCAACGTATTATTACACCTGGACACCGAAAACTACGAAACGCACTGTGTGGACCTCGTCATCGGCAACCTGGGACACGTGGACATCGAATTCAAGGTATTAATACACGTAGGTAACCGAAAACTACGGAGCGCACTATGTGGACCTCGTCATCGGCAACCTGGGACACCTAGACATCGAATTCAACGTGCGATTACACCTGGACACCGAAAACTATGAAGCGCACTATCTGGATCTTGTCATCGGCAACCTGGGACACGTGGACATCGAATTCAAGATATTAATACACGTAGACACCAAAAACTACGGAGCGCACTATGTGGACCTCGTCATCGGCAACCTGGGACACGTAGACATCAAATTCAACGTACGATTACACCTGGACACCGGAAACTATGAAGCGCACTATCTGGATCCCGTCATCGGCAACCTGGGACACGTGAACATCAAATTCGAGGTATTATTACACCTAGACACCGAAAACTACGGAGCGCGATATCTGGACCTCGTCATCGGCAACCTGGGACACGTAGACATCGAATTCAACGTATTATTACACCTGGACACCGAAATCTATGAAGCGCATTATCTGGATCCCGTCATCGGCAACCTGAGACACGTGGACATCGAATTCAAGATATTAATACACGTAGACACCAAAAACTACGGAGCGCACTGTGTGGACCTCGTCATCGGCAACCTGGGACACGTTGACATCGCATTCAACGTATTATTACACCTGGACACCGAAAACTACGAAACGCACTGTGTGGACCTCGTCATCGGCAACCTGGGACACGTGGACATCGAATTCAAGGTATTAATACACGTAGGTAACCGAAAACTACGGAGCGCACTATGTGGACCTCGTCATCGGCAACCTGGGACACCTAGACATCGAATTCAACGTACGATTACACCTGGACACCGAAAACTATGAAGCGCACTATCTGGATCTTGTCATCGGCAACCTGGGACACGTGGACATCGAATTCAAGATATTAATACACGTAGACACCAAAAACTACGGAGCGCACTATGTGGACCTCGTCATCGGCAACCTGGGACACGTAGACATCGCATTCAACGTATTATTACACCTGGACACCGAAAACTACGAAGCGCACTGTGTGGACCTCGTCATCGGCAACCTGGGACACCTAGACATCGAATTCAACGTACGATTACACCTGGACACCGAAAACTACGAAGCGCACTGTGTGGACCTCGTCATCGGCAACCTGGGACACGTGGACATCGAATTCAACGTATTATTACACCTGGACACCGAAAACTACGAAGCGCACTGTGTGGACCTCGTCATCGGCAACCTGGGACACGTGGACATCGAATTCAAGGTATTAATACACGTAGACACCGAAAACTACGGAGCGCACTATGTGGACCTCGTCATCGGCAACCTGGGACACCTAGACATCGAATTCAACGTACGATTACACCTGGACACCGAAAACTGTGAAGCGCATTATCTGGATCCCGTCATCGGCAACCTGGAACACGTGGACATCGAATTCAAGATATTAATACACGTAGACACCAAAAACTACGGAGCGCACTATGTGGACCTCGTCATCGGCAACCTGGGACACGTAGACATCGAATTCAACGTATTATTACACCTGGACACCGAAAACTATAAAGCGCACTATCTGGACCTTGTCATCGGCAACCTGGGATACATAGACATCAAATTCAAGCTTGATTCATAAGAATCGACTTAAAAATTCCCTAGCGGCACTTTCTGCCAAGCATAAAGAACCTACTTTTCCGTTGACTCAATATTTATTATATATATACCTAATTTTTACTTAAATAGAAATCTTCCTCCTGACCGATAAGTTTATCGACCTAATTTTGAAATACGCGCGCGATATCGAAACTGGCGATACCTGCGCCGCCAGCGTCGAAAAAGTGAAAGTGACGTTTCTCTGATAGATCGCGGCGTTAGGAGGAGGAGGAGGAGGAGGAGGAGTATCTTAAAAATAAATTTTCACATTTGGACTTTGCGTCGCAATATCTCCGCTCGTAGGGCACGTAGCGGAATATTATGAGAGAAACCCCCCCCTAATTGGACCCCAAGCTATCGATCAAGCCTACTTAGAACTTGATCCGTTCACTCGTTATCGAGATCTCAACATCTCGGGTACTCGCAACCCGTCGCGTCGCGTAAAAGAGTCACGGTCGGTCTCGCTTCGCGTGTACTTGGCGCGAGACACTACCGTGTCTCTTGATTTTTCAAAAAAAGGAAAATCTGCATAAAATCTATACCGGTAGACCGATTTCAATAAAATTTGAGGAGGACATACTTTCTATGATACTCTATTTGTGTGCGAAAATTCAAACTGGTATCTAAAAAATTGTAGAAGTAGATGCGTGTACAAAAATCCGTACACATACACACACACACACACACACACATACGCACACGCACACGCACACGCACACGCACACGCACACGCACACGCACACGCACACGCCCACGCACACGCCCACGCACACGCACACGCACACGCACACGCACACGCACACGCACACGCACACACACACACACACACACATACACATACTTCCGGACATTTTTTACTAATATGATTTTTCGACATTTTAGAACATTCTAAACCTATTTCCATCAAAATCTCGAAAAAAAATTTTTCACCATTACAAAGCTTCCTCTATGAGGAAGCAAAATGATATCTCTTTAAATTAGAGCGCCAATTACAGAGAGACCATGTATATTGCCTCAAAAAATAATTGTTGCTCTACTTTGAAAAATCTTTACATTGTGTCAATTAGAAAAGAATGTATAATAACAATTTTATAAGATTAAAAAATTTTATTTAAATTTAACAAGGGAATACAAGATATTTAAATACAAAGTTATTTACATGTGTATTTTTTAATGGCCACAAAGAATTACAGAGGTAACAGTACAAAATAAAAATATTTTATTAAAATACATAAATTTTTCTTGCAAAAAAACTTGGCGCTGCTAGACCTCAAAATTTTAAATAAATAAGGACAACAATAAATAAAAATAATTCAGAAAAGAATGCGGTGGGAGTAATATTAAATGATTATCAGCGTGGATGTGGGAGTGAGTGATATGGGTGTGCGTGACGACGCGGACGGCGGATAATGCGGCTTATAATTAAGTATAGAATAAGTTTATTTATTTATTTAAAATTTCGAGATTTAGCAGCGCCAAGTTTTTTTACAAGATAAATTTATGTATTTTAATAAAATATTTTTATTTTGTACTGTTACCTCTGTAATTCTTTGTGGCCATTAAAAAATACACATGTAAATAACTTTGTATTTAAATATCTTGTATTTCCTTGTTAAATTTAAATAAAATTTTTTAATCTTATAAAATTGTTATTATACATTCTTTTCTAATTGACACAATGTAAAGATTTTTCAAAGTAGTGCAACAATTATTTTTTGAGGCAATATACATGTTCTCTCTGTAATTGGCGCTCTAATTTAAAGAAATATCATTTTTTTTTTAATTGTAATAGATCACTTGATGCGCGACACTTCTTTTTGATAAGGTAACATAATTTTGTGACGTGTATAACTTGGGTTATAATTTTTTGGAAATAAAGATACTACTGCTTAAATTTTTTCGAAATTTTTCGAGATATAAAGATCTACCACTTGTTACTTAGGTTTTTTCGAGGTATAATACCTACCACTTCTTTTTTAGGTAACAACATATACACTACTATGCGTGTATTTGGCGCTCTTTTTTACCTTTTTTTTAAAAAGGTAATTTTGTACGGATATCACGCCTTTTTGTAGTGTTACGCATCTTAAGGGGTTAGTCTACTCGAGAGAGCCAAAAACAGGCGAATTTTCAAGAATTAATTTCAGACGAAGTATCGGTGATAAATGAATGTTTTTTTTTTTATTTTCTTTGTTAAAGTTTCGAGAACATGTCCAAATTTTTATGCGTTGAAAAATTTTAAGATGGCGATGAGGCACTCCTTCGCGCGCAACCATGTTTTTTAGAGGTGGTCAAACGGTGTACATGGTTTCTGGAATGTAGATGGTCTGAAACAAAAAAAAATATATAGTCATAAACTATATTGTATTGTCTACGGAATGACGAAGCGTTTTTTCTCTCCTTGTTTTTGGCGTCAAGAAAACAATTCCTGAATTTTTTGCTGCATTTTTGGACTCAAATTACGTGTTATTATTATTAATAATTATTGAACAAAATATTATAATGATAAAATCGTTCGTCATTCCGTAACTACTATTCCATAGAATATGTGTACCAAATTTGAAGTTGATTCATCGATTAGAACTCGAGATATCGTGTACACCGTTTTGAAAAACATAGTTTTGAGAAAAACGCGTTTAAAGTTTCGGTACTAGTTTTTTGAGTGAAAAATTGCATTTTAAGCGTCTTACCGTTAATCAGCTATTCCTGCGTCATACAGTAAACCTTCCACCTCATAAAAATTATCTTCGAGAGCCGATTGTGCTATTCTTCTATTAATTCTTTCTTGTTTGGAGGTCTCGAACGACCGCTTGTCAGCAATCGCGATTCGCAGCTCATCCGCTTTATCGCACATTTCGACGGCATTTGGCTCAATTTGTAAGTTCAGGACGTCTATCATTTGTAGAATATTCTCGTACCCGTAATTAAAAATGCTTGCTGCAAAATACGATGCCACTTCCACGGTTTTCGCGCCACTAAACACTCGTTTCAGAGCAAAATGATGCAATACTGGCGTGCTGTCTGTTGAAAATACTTCTGACTGACTATAAAGTATTTTTAACGACATCTGTTGGTGTCGTTAGTGTATTAGAGAAATTCAAAATTGAATGGTAAATCGTTATGTTGTACCCGCCGAACAGGTAACGATTTGCAGCAGATAGGCGTTTCGGAGCACTCCGGAGCGCTTGGGTAGGAGCTCGAAATTTCAATGAAAACGAGTTCTGGCAGGTATAAGACATTTTGTCCCTTATTCTAGAGGGTTCAAAGGATTTTTTAAACCAATAAAAAAAAAATCGATTTTTTGACCATTCTCGAGTAGACTAACCCCTTAATCTTATAAACAATATATCTTATAATCTTATAAACCGTATATAATACAAGGTATAAAGCTAAAAATGTTACGGACTATTATTTTTAAAGAAAACAACAATTTAATATTTTGCTTAGTTTTTTTTAAATAATAATATGTAATCTTTTTAGTTGTACACCTTGTATATATTTTTCAATTTCAACATAAAACATAATCGCAATAAAGCATAATTAATGTTAATAAGTCGTTAACTGTAAAATTCTTTATTTATTTTTATTTGCGTGTCTTACTGAATGTTGTTCGCAACTGTATATGTATCGATATCTTCAGGTATCGATATTTTTGATAATTATTTTTACGTCAGACAAAATTTTAATTCATATAATTTTTATTATGCCTAGATATAATTTTTGTCCAATTTTTATTATGTCTAGACATAATTTTAATTCAACGATTTTTATTATGTCATGACATAATTTTAATTCTGCCGTTAAGGAAATTTAAGTCGATTGTTATGAATCAAGCTTGAATTCAATGTTTAGGTGTCCCAGGTTGCCGATGACGAGGTCCACATAGCGCGCTCTATAGTTTTCGGTGTCCAGGTGAATTAATACCTTGAATTCGATGGCCACGTGTTCCAAATTGCCGATGACGAGGTTCACATAGTGCGCTTCGTAGTTTTCGGTGCCTACATATTGTAATGGCCTGCCTTTTGGCTGTTTTTATCGAACGCGGACTAGCTCGCCGGACCAGGAGTTCGATGGTAGGCCCAGAGACAGAAGGCAGTTTTGATACGAAACGTGGTTTATTACAGTGGTTCAATTACAGAGTACGGAAACGCATTCGGTTTATGCGGCGGACGCGGGCGGATTATATGCTATAAGACAGCCGCGATAAGTACAACGCATTCGGTGTATGCGGCGGACGCGAGCGGATTATATTCTATAAGACGGTCGCGATAATTACAAATTTCGGGAGCGCATCTGATTTATGCGGCGGACGCGGGCGGATTATATGCTATGAGACGGCCGCGAGAATTACAACGCATTCGGTGTATGCGGCGGACGCGGGCGGATTATATTCTATAAGACGGTCGCGATAATTACAAATTTCGGGAGCGCATTCGGTTTATGCGGCGGACGCGGGCGGGTTGTATTCTATAAGACGGTCGCGATAATTACAAATGTCGGGAGCGCATTCGGTTTATGCGGCGGACGCGAATCAGGTAATCCGCATCGGCGCGATGCGGTACGCGTGCGAACGGGCCTTGAGGCCGGCCAATGGCTGGTCGGCCCGCGGCGCGAGAATCGCGGCGCGGGCGCGTGTGTGTTATCCGGCGCGGTTTCTTTTCTCGCGATATGATCCGGTGTTAATTATGCGGCGCGGAGGTAAGGGAAACGAACGGCCAGGGGCTAGGCTGGTCGATCGGTTGACGAGGAGGTCCGACTGTTCCGGCGGCAAGAACTCTTGTCGAGAGGCCGAGCACGCTCGACCCCTGGTTACCGTGGCAGACGGGGTGTCCCGGGTAGGAAGGCGGTCAGCGCTCGAGAACTCTCGAGCGAGGCACAGAACGCTGTACCCCGTTTCGTGAGCTGGCCTAAAAAGCGGAAAGGTACTCGTCTCCGAGGGTAGCGGAGCACAGGTAGCTAAGCTCGGATTGCGAGTGTCGATCTGTCGCGGCGCCGGTATTTTATACTCGCCCGGGTGGTACGCTAGGGAGGGGAGGCCGATTCCCGCGTGAGCCGCGCCGCCGGCGGAGCGGAGCGGGATCGGCGTGGCGGTAAGCGTGCTCGCGCTCGGCGGCGTTCGGCTCCCCTCGGTGTCTGTCGGAGACCCGGGAAGATGTCGGTGCGTCGGAGTGCCGCGCACACGATCGCGGTTCCTTCGTTTAAAAAATAAGGTGGGCGCACCGCGCCCTTTCCTCGCCTGACGGAGATCGTCGGGCGGCATCCGGCAGTTCTTCGCCGGGAATGATGCATGTGTGGGGGTGCATCGTTACAATATATTAATACCTCGAATTCGATATCTACGTGTCCTACATTGGGTGCGTTCAGCCGAAATTTCGCTAGCCTAGCAATCGTGAGCAGTCGCTCGTTTTCGCTTGTTTCTTCTCTTTTGACCTACTGGATTAAAAAAAGAGGAAACGAGCAAAAACAAGCGACTGCTCACGATTGCTAGGCTAGCGGAGTATTGGCTGAACGCACTTATTCAGATTTAAAGTTATTAATACACCTAGACACCAAAAACTATGAAGCGCACTATGTGGACCTCGTCATCAGCAACCTGGGACACCTAGACATCAATTTCAAGGTATTAATACACGTAGACACCGAAAACTACGGAGCGCAATATGTGGACCTCGTCATCGGCAACCTGGGACACCTAAACATTGAATTCAACATATTATTACACCTGGACACCGAAAACTACCAAGCGCACTATGTGGACCTCGTCATCGGCAACCTGGGACACCTAGACATCAAATTCAACGTACGATTACACCTGGACACCGGAAACTATGAAACGCACTATCTGGATCCCGTCATCGGCAACCTGGGATACGTGGACGTCGAATTCAAAATATTAATACACGTAGACACCGAAAACTACGGAGCGCACTATGTGGACCTTGTCATCGGCAACCTGGGACACCTAGACATCGAATTCAACGTACAATTACACCTGGACACCGAAAACTATGAAGCGCACTATCTGGATCTCGTCATCGGCAACCTGGGACACGTGAACATCGAATTCGAGGTATTATTACACCTAGACACCGAAAACTACGGAGCGCGATATCTGGACCTCGTCATCGGCAACCTGGGACATGTGGACATCGAATCCAAGACATTAATACATGTGGACACCGAAAACTACGGAACGCACTATGTGGACCTTGTCATCGGCAACCTGGGACACCTAGACATCGAATTCAACGTACGATTACACCTGGACACCGAAAACTATGAAGCGCATTATCTGGATCTCGTCATCGGCAACCTAGGATACGTGAACATCGAATTCAAGGTATTAATACACGTAGACACCGAAAACTGCGGAGCGCACTGTGTGGATCTCGTCATCGGCAACCTGGGGCACGTAGACATCGAATTCAACGTATTATTACACCTGGACACCGAAAACTATGAAGCGTACTATCTGGACCTCGTCATCGGCAACCTGGTATACGTAAACATCGAATTCAAGGTATTAATACACGTGGACACCGAAAACTACGGAGTGCACTGTGTGGACCTCGTCATCGGCAACCTGGGACACGTAGACATCGCATTCAACGTATTATTACACCTGGACACCGAAAACTACGAAGCGCATTATGTGGACCTCGTCATCGGCAACCTGGGACACGTGGACATCGTATTCAAGGTATTAATACACGTAAGTAGGTAAGGTAGGCCGGTTCCAGACCACATACCGAGGGCTAGGGGGGGTGAGGGGCGGGGGGGGGGGAACCGCGGGCGTGTGGACCGCGGGGGGGGGGGGAACCGCGTGTTTCGGCGCCGCGGGCAGGGGGAGGGGGACCCGCATGTTTCGGCGTCGCGGGGTGGAGGAGGGGGGAACTGCGTTCTTGGGCGCCGCGGGGAAGGGGGAGGGGGGAACCACGTTTTTCTGGCGTCGCGGAGGAGGGGAAGGGGGAACCGCGTTTTCGCCGCGCCGTGTTTTCCGGCGCCGCGGAGCGTTCGCGTTTTCGGGCGCCGCGGGGCGAGGGGACCCGCGTTCGCGTTTCGCCGCGCCGCGGAGTCCGCGTGACGTCACACGGCACGCTCGCGTTATCTCTCCTTCGCGCGCGGTTTCTCGCTCCCGGCCCCCGTTATCTTTCCCCCGTTCGCGTTCTCTTTCCCTCGCGTGTTCTCGCTCGCCCCCGACCCCCGTTTGCGCGAATACCTGCACGTGTGCGTGAAGTCACCGCGAGACATATTCTTGAAAACGATATCGCACCATTAACTTTCAATGGTTTAATCTGTAATACTGCTATTGAACAGCTATTAAACAGCTAAAAACAGCTATCAGTATAACTGCGATCTGTATAACCGCTATTGAACCGCTATCAAACTTCTTTTAAACAGCTAAAAACAGCCATCAAACAGCTATTGAACAGCTATCAAACAACTAAAACAGCTATCAAACAGCTCTTGAACAGCTATCAAACAACTAAAACAGCTATCAAACAGCTATTGAACCGCTATGAAACAGCTAAAAACAGCTATCAAACAACTAAAACAGCTATTGAACCGCTATGAAACAGCTATGAAACAGCTCTTGAACAGTTATCAAACAACTAAAACAGCTATTGAACCGTTATGAAACAACTAAAACATCTTTAAAAACAACTATCAAACAACTAAAACATCGTTAAAAACAACTATCAAACAACTAAAACATCTTTAAAACAACTAAAACATCTTTAAAACAATTATCATGCACTTAAAACATCTATATTATACTACAAAGTATGTGGGAAAAGAAAATAAAACGTTTATATATACATATATAGTTTATTTAAAAAAAAATCATTTTTTTTTTTGGTGTCGCGACCACCAGTTAAATATTTTTAATACATATTGTAATGCGCAATTCTTAACATGTTTTCCGCATCTTACAGTATTAGTAACATCTAGATTATTTAAAGATTCGATATCTTCGTAATCTGCATCCAAAGCCTCAATTTTTAGATGTCTTCTCGCTTTATTCTCAAGCAGATCCACCAGCCATTCTCGTTTCTGGCATCCCTTGACGTACACAAGAGTCGACGTCTCGTCACCCTCTCCAAGTACAGCCGATGTAATTAGGTGCTTCGCCATGCTGTAGGACACGTTTCCGTCCTCCCATCGTAGTCCATGGTGATTTGCAATCAACCAGGAAGCGCATGACTTATCGGATTTCGCGAGGAGACTCCATGGCATGGGACATGTAAACATGTAATGTGTCAAAACGGTCCCGTTTCTCAGCACCGTCACCTCCTTTACGACAAATTTCATCCCGACGGTGAATCCTTGCAGATCGACAAACGTTGGTACGATCATAACGAATCGACGAAGCAATCTGTATCTTATCGCGTTACATATGTATCTCTTATATCGCAATATCTGCTGATATCGCAATTTACATGATTTTGCGCACTACGTTCGATAACGGACAGTATTCGATTACACGATCATGCAAGATGAGACAATAGGCTGTAGTATTTGCCGGTACATTCTCTTTACAATCAAATTCTATTCGCACATCCACGGTGGCGCTCTTGACAGATTCGTTTTGTCGCGAGCAATCAATGACGACAAAAGGTCCTTCCGTTAGGAATGTATACATGCTGCAAAGCGTATCGAAGCTGTCGTATCCGTAATAAGCTTTACGAAAACGCGCGTACATATCAAAAAGGACGGCGTATCGATTTTTGCCAAAATCTAGATTCAAGTCATCGTACGGATAAAATTCCGAGTTTAGATAAAGTTTCACATTGGTCAAGTTACAGTCATCGAATACGCTAACATCTTGCGACATGATATTCTTGCGGCCGGTCTGCAGCGCAAAGATAACGTACCGCGGCTTCTTCAGCTGAGTCGCCGTTTTGACGGCCCACGAATGCTTGGTCGTGCTCTGCAACATTGGGTACTCGTACAGATCCCACGAACGGAAACTAACACTAAGATATCGTCCGCTTTCCAAAGCCCGTAGCATGGATAGCTTATTGACCTCGTTTAATGTGACGTGAGGCATTCTCCACTGTACTTTAAACAATTCAATTTCCGGCTCCGTCGCCGGATTTCCTACAATGCAATTGTTATCGCTACGCGCTCGTATCAAAATTAATTCGTGACGAGCGTTAACAACGACGCGTTTGTAATCCTCGCAAAAGCCTAGCAACATCTTAAGCGGTACGCAAAAGTTAAAGTATCCTTCAGGTATGCTCGATGTAACGTCCCATCCAGCATTCCGCAAGATTTGAGAATCGTTATACGATAGCGATACGTAGTTCTTGATAATACTGGTTATTCCAACGTTTCTGTTGCGATCAATCTCCACACCGTTGAGCTCATATCGAATTTCATCAAACATGAACGCCGCACAATTATTTGCAAGCGTTGCCTGAGACTCGTCATTCCTTTTCTTTATCATCAATCTTCCTTCAACGTAGAGAAAGCTTTCACACGGCAACGTGTATAAATCCTGCTGTTGTATAGGTATTCTTATCTCATCGTTATGTCCAAACGTTGTGTTGGCGTACGGATTGTACGTGTGTGTCTCAATCTTGACGACGCTGTCGTCAAAAATTGGGTCACCTCCAATGTTTAAGATATTAGCCATTTCGTACGATGAAACCCAACTCTATTACATTGTTCTCTAGATACTGCGCCAATTTTCTCGGTGGTCGAAGATTGCCAAAACTGTCGAAATATATGGCACGATCTCCTTTCTTCGCATACGCCACCCAGAGAGTACCCGGTCCATCAGTATTATTCAAATTCACGATACCGCTCTCGTTTTGACGTATGCCGCCGATCGGTAACGAGTCGCGCATGAAAACACCTCTAAAATATGGAATGCGCATACGTTTTGCCAATTGTTGCAGTTGCACATTGGTAGTTACACCCTTGGGAATTTTTAGCGCCCTTTCGACGTTTTCTTTTTCTCGAGACTCCCCGTCCGCGTTTGTACGGAGCGAGATAAAGTCCGTGACCTTCCATGGCGCGATTGTGACGTTGCATCTCTTCCAGCTGACGTCGCGCGGCTTTGTTGTCATTCACGGCCTTTGCGACTCCTGCCGCTCCGCCGACCAACGAGCCAAGAACCCCTAATAACGGCAAAATCGGTAGGATACCGCCGCGTTTCGCAACCGGAAGTATTTGCTTGGTCTTCTTCTTTTTCTTCGTTTTCAAACCCATACCGAGTTTCGTTTTAGCCTTCATGGCCGCCCAGACGGCTGTAGCCGCAGTTCTCTCTCCGAGAGTCGAATCGTTCGCGGTGACACGTTTTCGCGCTTCCGCGGCGAGTATATTGTCTGCCACGTGTCGTTCTGCGAGATCGTTGCTACGCGAGTAGGCTATGTCGTGCTCGCGACACGCCGCGTCCAATGGATTGATACCCCGATCACCTCTTGCCAATCGTGTTTCTAAGCGAGTTCCCGGTCCGCAAAATTGATAACCGGGGATATGTAATTCGATCGGAAGCGCGTTTATCGCGCGATTCAACAGACCTCGACCTATCTTCGACGGCATTCGCCGCAGTTTTTTATCAGCGGCGGCGGACCGTTGATGTGCGTTTGCTGACACGGCAAATTATAATGTATTAAACAGCGTCGATATTGCTGAACCTCCGAATCTGTCTTGATATGTTTGGGCAGCTTATCCCACAAATAATCTATGTAATTATAAAACTGTCGCAGTAGAATGACCTTTGGTATATACTTCAACTGCTCGGTGGTTAAATCGTAAATATCGCTGTTATCCGACACGAGCAAAAACATTTTAACGACTGAGCATATCAGCTCTACGCGTCTCTATAAATAGGCCAGCTTCTCGATATTATTATTCATTCGTTGTGGAGGGGAGATAAAATGCGGTTCGTACGACAATCGCGGACGATCAAAGTGACAAACTTTGACGATAGGATGCCATTAATAAAAGAGTTACGCAAACATGGAGGCATGCTACCAAAATCTATACGCGGTATCATCTGCGGTCTTTCGAATTGCGGCAAGACAAACGTCTTGATAAGCTTGCTGGAAAGTTCGCACGGTGTACGTTTCGAGAACGTGTACGTGTACTCGAAATCGTTGCAACAACCAAAATATCGATATTTGGAGAATATATTAACACCGATAGACGAAATTGGTTACTTTACGTTCTCGAATAACAGTGACGTCATTCCGCCGAGCGAGGCGCTCCCGAATTCTATTTTTATCTTTGATGACGTGGCGTGCGACAAGCAGGATACGATAAGAGAATATTTTGCAATGGGCCGGAACGCGGACGTTGATTCCTTCTATCTTTGTCAGACGTATGCGAAGATACCGAAGCATCTTATACGCGACAACGCGAATTTATTGATTCTGTTTAAACAGGATGGTACCAATCTGAAACACATATACAGCGATCACGTAAACACAGATATGTCTTACGAAGATTTCTGTAAATTGTGTCATACATGTTGGCGACAAAAGTACGGATTCGTGGTGATAGACAAAGACAGCGCGATTTCGAATGGTCGATACAGAATAGGATTTAACGACTTTGCGATACCAAAACGTGGTTAGTTGTTGCCGACGCGTCAATTGAGCAACGTTATCGCAACATGGACAGCAGCGAGGAGATTAGAGAGCGCGAGAGGATAGCAAATCAAATTGCGAAAACGAGCAATTCGATTCGCAAAAAATATCACGCCTTGAAAACTGGTAAAATGGAGGAAGATATCGCGTTGGAGAGACACTTTAAGCCTATCATCGAGCCTCTAAAGCAGATTGTCGAAAACACCGTAGCTGACAAAGAATCTGACGTGTCAAAGATTGAGAATGAAACGGCGTGGGAAGACGAAGAGCCGAAGCTCAAACGACAACGACCAAACGCCTCGTTTAACGACTCTGTAAATGTTTCAACTCCGGTTACGTTGAAACGATCGATAAATGTGCCATCTAATTTGAGCGAAATAACTAAAATTTTACAACCGCGTAAATCGAAACGATCGAAAGTTGCTCCACCGAATGAACCGTCGATAACCTCTGCGTCTTCCGTACAACACACAGTGCTCGCAAACGAAGATGTTTTTGAAACCACTGATGACTCACTCGTGACGTCCGTTCGACAGCAGTTGCAAACATCTGAGGGTCGAAAAACATTGAGAGATCACTTGGGTCCATTGAGCCAAAAGTACATCGGGGCTGTTCTGAGCGGCGATCAAGATAGCGGTATAGACATCGTGTACGGCGTTTATTTCAGTAACGATGGAATGATGCTCGGTAATAAGCGTTTTGACGTGGACAACGCGGACAACATAATTATCGACGACATACGATACGCAGGCACACGCGGTCTTTACGAGTTGATCTTTAAGAAAATTCCCAATGACGAGATCTACACGGAGGATGACATGCAAAAATACAAGAGCATTCTGTTGATGACGAATGCTCATAAACGCAATCACGATGCTCACGCTCAAATAAAGGGCAATGGGGGATACAAGTACAGAAATATAATCGCACCGTTGATTTCGGGTAAATAAGCTGGAAAAGGTATACCGCGTGCCATGACAGGTAACAAGTACAGAAATATAATTGCATCGCCGATTTCGGGTAAAAAAGGTATACCGCGCGCCATGACATTAAACGACAACAAGATCGACTATGTTCATTGGGACGACCCCAACGAGCTTGTAGATCGTCTCCGATTGCTCGAAGCTTCGCGCCTAGCGGGTCACAACGGTCACGATAACGACATCCTGTCGATTATCGAGGAACTTCGCGAAACTGGACTTATTATAAATTAAACCGCGCGTCGACGAGTCATTCAATCAACATCGAAATGCCGATCAACAAGTTTGGTATATCGCTCGGAAGAGGCGGTGCGGAACCGTACTATCAATGGAGCGGATTAATCAGAAGTTACGTGCGCGATAACGCTCTTTGCGTGGTCGCCACCGACTTTGACGCGAAATCGCGCAAGATTCGACGGATAGCGCCACCCGTAGATGATGGCAATGCCGCCAATAAACGCTACGTGCAGCAGAGCGTGCAAAATTTAAAAGATCGACAGGATGAAATGGAGAGAAAGATTGCAGTATTCCAGAATAACATGCAAATTACCCTAAACGAACTTCAAAAGATGATTCAAGATGTAATTGTGAATCATCGCGAATAGATAAGAACGTACATCTGATCTCTGCGTCAGTTGCGCGTCATCGTCATGGCTGGTAAGAAGCAATCAGTTGAAAAACGGCGGCTGGTGGAAGAATTACACGCTCCTGCGAGAAGAAATTTTTCGCGAAGACGCGTCATAGTGCGCGGATACGATGACCTGTGGCAGGCGGATGTGGTCGAGATGCGTCCCTACACGCGATTCAACAGAGGCCACCACTACATACTCACCATTATCGACGTGCTGAGCAAGCACGCATGGGCCGTACCGCTCAAGGCCAAGAGCGGAACCGAGGTTACTACGGCGATTGCAAAAATAATTCGAGACGGCGGAAGATGTCCGAAAAATCTGCAGACTGACAAGGGGAAAGAATTTTACAACGCAAACGTGCAGAAACTCTTGAAGAAACATAATATCAATCACTATTCGACCTATTCCGTAATGAAGGCATCGGTCGTCGAACGATTTAATCGCACGCTCAAGAATGACATGTGGAAAATGTTTACGCGCAATGGAAATTACAAATGGATCGACTCGCTGTCAGGTCTCGTATCGGATTACAACGCGCGAAAGCATCGAACTATCGGCATGCGGCCCATCGATGTTACCCCCGCGATCGCCGACAAGCTCCTAACAACGGTGTACAGTTACGTAAAGATCGCTGCTCCCGCGCGATTCAAAGTGGGCAACTCGGTACGTGTGAGTAAATTCAAGACAATCTTCGAAAAAGGATACACGCCAAATTGGACCACGGAAGTATTTAGAATCGTCAAAGTGCAGAAAACTAATCCCGTGACGTATCTGTTGGAAGATTCCTGCGGAAAATCCGTCGCCGGTGGCTTCTATGAATACGAGTTACATCGCGTTGCTAATCCCGACGTGTATCTCGTTGAAAAAGTTTTGCGCAAAAGAGGGGATGAGGTTTATGTAAAGTGGTTAGGATTTGAAAATTCACACAATTCATGGATACACAAGAATAATGTATTGTAAAATTTATTACAGTATAAAAATATACATATATACATATGAGTCATTTATTTTCCTAAATATCTAAATGTATTTACAATATATTTACAGCGGTATTAACAATATATTTACAATGGTATTTACAATTGTATTTTATAATGTCCCCATGGCAGCGTTTCGGTAGAACCGGGTATAATGTATCGCTTATCATCGTACGGACTTAGAGCTATTTTTGTTTCAGACACGGTGTATACCTCGTGTTTTTTGGCTCTTATGCATACCTGCTGTCGCGTCATTTCAATTTCGTCGCGCAGACACCGCGTGTAATCGTCGAACGTTATCGACCTGGCTACGACGTTACTCTTAACACCTTTAACCTTTTTCGTATCTTTCTTACCGTCCACTCGCAAGGCGTACATCTTTGCTCTAAGCCCGACGAATTCGGTCATTATCGCACCGTTATTTTCGTCTTTCATTAAGCCCGGAACTTTTTTATTGACGAGTGGGATACCATACGCATTATCGATCGCGTAATCGCTAGTGTCAAATCTATAATGAATGTGACGCTTCATGATATCATACACATCGTCGCACTCAATGTCATAAATGAGACTGTCCGTATCAGTGTACATGACTTTACACTTGTCGCGATACAATGGTAACATGTACTCGTGATGAAATTCGTACAAACATGTCTTGGATATATCGAGGATGCACATACCCACGTAGATTGGTTTGTCGAACTTCACCTCGAGTTTTCGCATTTCTATTGCTACTAAATTCTCCGAAAAGACGCTTCGGCTATGAAAATTTGGTTTTGAAATCATTGCCTCCGCGCCGTATCTACCCTCCCAATGAGTCACGAGGCGCACGTCAACGTGATTGCGCACATTCTCCATGGTTTTGCCAAACACTGCATTGTTCATCAATTTGTATAAATTTTTTTCGAAATCATTCTTGGCCAATGTCCTAAATTTCGTATTAAGTTCTATATAATCGCGAAGCCATGGAGATTGCGCGAATTTCAGTATACGGTGAATTTTTGATATACGGAGACCGTGACGAGTACACTGCTGCAGGTTGCGATAATGTATTACATAACGTTTCTTATCGTATAATGTTGCGAGGAGCTTGTCCTGCCGCTTGCCGGGTGGTTTATCGCGCGTCGGACAGAACGGTAGGTCAGTGTGCGCGTCGTGAAGATGTTGCGGATACTCCAAGTCGACTTCGAGTATGTAGCCTATCGAGGAATCCAACGCGACATCCATAACATTAAAATCGGTTACGTTGTCGACCCATTTAAAATCTGCGTATGGCAATGGTTGACACATTGCCCAGCCGTATAAGTTATTTACATCAAAATACATGAGGTACGACGACGGTTTCGATGGATCGTACGATTGCATGTACTTGTTGTTGGCCAGTGCGTATCTGTTTGAACATTGACTCAAACCGCCGCGTATACCGCGTTCGATAAACATGACCATGTCAATGTCGGTGAGCAATTCGAAATTGATGTGTGTATGCTTCAACATAGCATCCCACGTAAAACCCGGTAGAGTATAATAAAACGCCGGATCGAGTCCATAACTCGCGACGCAACTATCGCGAAAATTTTCAAAGATGTCGGCCAACAGCAAGACATTGGTCTTGAGATATAAATCGCTGTAATCACCGAGCGTTCGAATGGAGAACCGCTGCCAGACGTTGACGGCGTGCGCGTAATCGCTCTCGGATACGGTGTCACCTGTCAATGAACTGTAAAACGAGTCGTGCGGTGGTAAACACAAGTCCTCCAACTTTTCGACGCAGTCAATGTACTCGTACGGAAATACGCCTTTTCGTGTCAGCAAATCAAAATTTTCTGCGGATAATTCACAAAATTCGCGTTGCAATATTTGCAGTTTATCCTTGCTGAGATAAGATGCCAATTTGTCGAGACTAAAGGTGAGAAACTTGTACGAATCAATAAATCGCAATTTGACGCACGTTTTCTTATCTTTATCTTCGGTGCTTTGAACGTTTTTTGTAAACGAAATATATTTTTCTTTTGTGATCGGGAGTAAATCTACGTGTCCTTTGTACGCTGTTGCTATTTCAGTTATAATAAAATGTGCGTCATAGCCCGATAAATTATGAAACACTACGGGAATGCAATGCGAATCTTTATAATTTAAGTTGCAATTTGAATGCGCGGGACCTCTGTATCGACCGGTCAGGTGACAATGATCGCGTACTCGCACGTCGTCCGGCTCGAACGGTTCTTCGCACACGTGACAGTGCGTTGCACTGTTAAACTTTTCCCACTCGTCTCGCGTAAAATCCACCATGGGTACATTAGTGGACAAAATCAAGAGACACGGTAGTGTCTCGCGCCAAGTACACGCGGAGCGAGACCGACCGTGACTCTTTTACGCGACGCGACGGGTTGCGAGTAGTCGAGATGTTGAGATCTCGATAACGAGTGAACGGATCAAGTTCTAAGTAAACTTGATCGACAGCTTGGGGTCCAATTAGGGGGGGGGTTTCTCTCATAATATTCCGCTACGTGCCCTACGAGCGGAGATATTGCGACGCAAAGTCCAAATGTGAAAATTTATTTTTAAGATACTACTTCTAACGCCGACGTCTGATATGATGACGTCATAATCAGAAACGTTACTTTCACTTTTTCGACGCTGGCGGCGCAGGTATCGCCAGTTTCGATATCGCGCGCGTATTTCGAAATTAGGTCGATAGACTTATCGGTCAGGAGGAAGATTTCTATTTAGGTAAATTAGGTATATATATAAATAATATATATTGAGTCAACAGAAAAGAAGATTCTCTACGCTTGGCAGAAAGTGCCGCTAGGGAATTTTTAAGTCGATTCTTATGAATCAAGCTTGAATTCGATGTCTAGGTATCCCAGGTTGCCGATGACGAGGTCCAGATAGTGCGCTTCATAGTTTTCGGTGTCCAGGTGTAATAATATGTTGAATTCAATGTCTACGTGTCCCAGGTTGCCGATGACGAGGTCCACATAGTGCGCTCCGTAGTTTTCGGTGTCTACGTGTATTAATACCTTGATTTCGATGTCCACGTGTCCCAGGTTGCCGATAACGGGATCCAGATAGTGCGCTTCATAGTTTTCGGTGTCCAGGTGTAATCGTACGGTGAATTTGATGTCTAGGTGTCTCAGGTTGCCGATGACGAGGTCCACATAGTGCGCTCCGTAGTTTTCGGTGTCTACGTGGATTAATACCTTGAATTCGATGTCCACGTGTCTCAGGTTGCCGATGACGGGATCCAGATAGTGCGCTTCATAGTTTTCGGTGTCCAGGTGTAATCGTACGTTGGATTCGATGTCTAGGTGTCCCAGGTTGCCGATGACGAGGTCCACATAGTGCGCTTCGTAGTTTTCGGTGTCCAGGTGTAATAATACGTTGAATGCGATGTCTAGGTGTTCCAGGTTGCCGATGATGATGTCTAGATAGTGAGTTCCGTAGTTTTCGGTGTCTACGTGTATTAATACCTTGAATTCGATGTTTAAGTATCCCAGGTTGCTGATGACGAGGTCCAGATATCGCGCTCCGTAGTTTTCGGTGTCTAGGTGTAATAATACCTTGAATTCGATGTTTAGGTGTCCCAGGTTGCCGATGACGAGGTAAACATAGTGCGCTCCGTAGTTTTCGGTGTCTACGTGTATTAATATTTTGAAATTTATGTCTAGGTGTCCCAGGTTGCTGATGACGAGGTCCAGATAGCGCGCTCTGTAGTTTTCGGTGTCTAGGTGTAATAATACCTCGAATTTGATGTCTACGTGTTCCGGGTTGCCGATGACGAGGTCCACATACTGCGCTTCATAGTTTTTGGTGTCTAGGTGTATTAATAACTTTAAATCTAAATGGGTGCGTTCAGCCGATACTCCGCTAGCCTAGCAATCGTGAGCAGTTGCTCGTTTTCGCTCGTTTCCTCTCCTTTTAATCCATTAGGTCAAAAGAGAGGTAACGAGCGAAAAAGAGCGACTGCTCACGATTGTTAGGCTAGCGGAGTATCGGCTGAACGCACCCAATGTAGGACACGTAGATATCGAACTCGAGGTATTAATACATGTAGACACCGAAAACTACGAAGCGCACTATGTGGACCTCGTCATCGGCAACCTGGGACACCTAGACATTAAATTCAAGCTTGATTCATAAGAATCGACTTAAAATTTCCCTAGCGGCAGAATTAAAATTATGTCATGACATAATAAAAATCGCTAAATTAAAATTATGTCTAGACATAATAAAAATTGGACGAAAATTATGTCTAGACATAATAAAAATTGAATGAATTAAAATTATGTCTGACGTAAAAATAATTATCAAAAATATCGATACCTGAAGATATCGGTACATATACAGTTGCGAACAACATTCAGTAAGACACGCAAATAAAAATAAATAAAGAATTTTACAGTTAACGATTTATTAACATTAATCATGCTTTATTGCGATTATGTTTTATGTTGAAATTAAAAAATATATACAAGGTGTACAACTAAAAGGGTTACAGATTATTATTTTAAAAAACTAAGCAAAATATTAAATTGTTGTTTTCTTTAGAAATAATAGTCCGTAACACTTTTAGCTTCATACCTTGTGTTATATACTGTTTATAAGATTAAAAGATATATTGTTTATAAGATTAAAATGCGTAACACTACAAATTAAAAGGCGTGATATCTGTGCAAAATTACCTTTTTAAAAAAAAAAGGTAAAAAAGAGCGCCAAGTACACGCATAGTAGTGTATATGTATTATGTTGTTACCCTGTTATGTTGTTACCTCGAAAAAAAAACAAAGTGGTAGTATTATACCTCCAAATAGCTTTATCCTGTACATACTGTTTATAAAATGCGTAATATACTACAAAAAGGCGTGATATCCGCACAAAATTACCTTTTTTAAAAAAAGATAAAAAAAAGCGCCAAGTACACGTATAGTAGTGTATATGTTGTTACCTAAAAAAAAAAAAAGTGGTAGTATTATACCTCGAAAAAACCTAAGTAACAAGTGGTAGATCTTTATATCTCGAAAAATCTCGAAAAAATCTAAGCAGTTAGTATCTTTATTTCCGAAAAATTATAACCCAAGTGATACACGTCACAAAATTATGTTACCTTATCAAAAAGAAGAGTCGCGCTTCAAGTGATCTATTACAATTACAAAAAAGAAATGATATCTCTTTAAATTAGAGCGCCAATTACAGAGAGAACATGTATATTGCCTCAAAAAATAATTGTTGCACTACTTTGAAAAATCTTTACATTGTGTCAATTAGAAAAGAATGTATGATAACAATTTTATAAGATTAACAAATTTTATTTAAATTTAACGAGGGAATACAAGATATTTAAATACAAAGTTTACATGTGTATTTTTTAATGGTCACAAAGAATTACAGAGGTAACAGTACACAAAATACAAATATTTTATTAAAATATTTAATCCAACGAGGGAATACAATTTGTATTTAAATATAAAGTTTATATATGTATTTTTCAATAGAATAAAAGATTTAATCACAAAGAATTACAGAGGTAACAATACAAAATAAAAATATTTTATTAAAATACATAAATTTTTCTTGTAAAAAAACTTGACGCTGTTAGACCTCGAAATTTTAAATAAATAAGGACAACAATAAATAAAAATAATTCAGAGAAGAATGCGATGGGAGTAATATTAAATGATTATCAGCGTGGATGTGGGAGTGAATGATATGGGTGTGCGTGACGACGCGGACGGCAGATAATGCGGCTTATAATTAAGTATAGAATAAGTTTATTTAATTATTTAAAATTTCGAGGTCTAACAGCGCCAAGTTTTTTTACAAGAAAAATTTATGTATTTTAATAAAATATTTTTATTTTGTACTGTTACCTCTGTAATTCTTTGTGATTAAATCTTTTATTCTATTAAAAAATACATATATAAACTTTATATTTAAATACAAATTGTATTCCCTCGTTGGATTAAATATTTTAATACAATATTTGTATTTTGTACTGTTACCTCTGTAATTCTTTGTGACCATTAAAAAATACACATGTAAACTTTGTATTTAAATATCTTGTATTCCCTCGTTAAATTTAAATAAAATTTGTTAATCTTATAAAATTGTTATCATACATTTTTTTCTAATTGACACAATGTAAAGATTTTTCAAAGTAGTGCAACAATTATTTTTTGAGGCAATATACATGTTCTCTCTGTAATTGGCGCTCTAATTTAAAGAGATATCATTTCTTTTTTGTAATGGTAATAGATCACTTAAAGCGCGACTCTTCTTTTTGATAAGGTAACATAATTTTGTGACGTGTATCACTTGGGTTATAATTTTTCGGAAATAAAGATACTAACTGCTTAGATTTTTTCGAGATTTTTCGAGATATAAAGATCTACCACTTGTTACTTAGGTTTTTTCGAGGTATAATACTACCACTTTCTTTTTTTTAGGTAACAACATATACACTACTATACGTGTACTTGGCGCTTTTTTTTATCTTTTTTTAAAAAAGGTAATTTTGTGCGGATAGTCTTTACGTCGTGAGCTAAATGTCTTAGCTCCTCGGCGAACCACGCGATGCAATCCTTATCGCGACGAAACCGATACATAGATAACGACTCGTCGTACGAGCAACGCACGTAGTACCCTATGCTAAACACGCGATGATGTTGATATGTGTACCTGGACGTTTCCGGATCCGCTTCCATCTTCTCCAGAGTACATTCCAGTTCGGCGTATACGACAAACGAAACTTGTTCTTTCCTGTTGTGATTTTTAAATACCAACCACTTGTTGTTATCGCTCGGTAACTTGATCGCGCAGTCATTCATCTCCTGACAGTCGACGGTGTGGGCAGCCAATTTCTCGTTGGAGCTGAAGTAGTGCAAACATCTGCAAAAAATAAACGCAAATATTATAAATATTTTTTATACACAAAATATTCTATATATTATTAAAAAAAAACTATAGTTCGGTACTTACCGATCGCAAAAGTATTTCCTGTGCTCTTTTTTACTGATTTGCGAGCTCACGAGGCGGGACAGGTTCTTGATCCACGCAAAATGTCCCACGTTGTCGTTATGCACGTACAAGAGATTTACGTGTCTGTCCATCTTTCGATCAGTAACACGTATTGGTAGGATTGCAAGTTTCTAGTTTTTTTTCTCGATGCTGTACACGTTGATGGAGATGTTGTTGTGATTTTCAAACCGTTTAATTTGATTCAACGTCATTGGAAACTCAATGTCCGTAAGATTTAGCACCGACGTGTAATGAGGGTACGACGATTTCCGATCTGTATGTCTCTTGGTTGGATACAGAGCAGCCGTCACTGACCATGCGAAACATGCATTGTCCATTGATCGCACGTTTATCACCGCATTCTTCTTTTTAATTTCTTGCGGTATTTCCACAAAACACCCCGCGTGCAATGGATTATATTTGTTCACGTTTACCATTAAATTGAGTATACGCGACAACGCCCATCCGCTATCACGTTCCTGGAATTCCTCCAGCTTTGCTAAGGTAGGCTCGATGATGTGTTGCTTGTACCACTCGTGCAGATTGGACTCACGAAAGATTTCATAGTTTCTCGTTGCGATACTATTATTCGCGCGTTTGTCACCCGCAACAAATTCACCATTAAACACTGTGTTAATTTTTACATTGTCATGTCGTTGCATGACGTTCTGCACACGATCGAGTACAATTTCTCCCGCATCTTTAAGAAATTGACGAGGGTCGATGTGTTTGGAATTTATCACCGCACCAGTCAATATACGGCTTTCAAAAGCCGTATCTATCTCGCGCCATCTGAGTCCTGTTATCGCACTCGCACTGTATCCCGCACCCACATGCACGAAACGTTGACGTACCGAGTCTTTCAGACCTTCGAGTCTTGCGATACATGCGACCAATGACTGTTTGAGACCGATCGATAATCGCGGTCGTTTAATTCGGCTTTGTTCTTCCAATGATTCGATAAACTCGTCACATCGTTGTTCCCACGCGGCAAAGTCTTCCCTCGAATTTAACAGGGTGGATTGCTCCAACAACTCTTGCTCCATGTTATTGCACGATTCTCTTGCTAACGCCATTTGTTGCACTCGCGACTTCCAGTTCTCGACTATTGAGCGTATTCTCTAGATTCGTCATTTTATATTCTACTAATGATGCATCGTTTGCTTATCGTATCTAATTTCATCTCAGCAGCCGTACATTGGCGCTATTTGCAAAATTTGCAGTTTTGCACGTGTTCGATGAAATCATCGCGAGACATGTCGCGACATGTTCTTCAAAACAATAACGCTCCATTGAATTATGCGAAATTGCAAATTTTGCAGTTTTGCACGTGTTCGATGAAATCATCGCGAGACACGTATGCTCTTGAAAAGAAATCATATTTGATGCCCGATGAGGTGATCTCATCACGAATGTTCTTGACAAAGATATCACATTTAACGTATATGTGGATTGTGGTGGCGGTCACCATGCAGCAGCCGTGCATTGGCGCTATTTTTGCAAGATTTGCAGTTTTGGGTATGTATAAATGGTCTACGAGGATTCTAGAGCGCAGTCGAGAGTTCGATACGGTTCGAGTACGTCGCAAACAGCCTCCAGATACGATGAACACTCACGGTGCGAACTACTACGTTCCGATTCAGGACGAAACGTGCGAGAAACATCACAATGAGTATGTACCGCTAATTTTCATATATACTTGTGCAAAAAAACTTTTATAAACATATAATTGTATTTTTTTCAGTTTTGATAAACCCCGCTACACGCCACGTATTTTGGGAAGAAGATTTGCCTTGACATCAACAGCGTATAAATTTTTGGATGTTGGAATCAACGCGGGACCTATGTCCTCTGTGGATATACTTATTGGCGATAACCGAGGCAATCGGATAATTCTGCCACATGCAACGTGAGTGACATTTATCGAAAAACATGCAGATATACAGCGACTCGTGCAGTCATCGGCACCATCATCGCTAACGTTTCGCGATCTGGAGCTTGTTAAAATACGTGACGCAGATATTGTAAAATTGACGTCATGCGGCACCAGCTTGTACATGAAACCGTCAACAGTACTCTTTCTGTTCGAACTAGAACATTGCGTCGAGAACGTGTATTTTCAACTATGTCAAAATGTTCACGGCGTAAGTGAAAAATTCAAACAGTTTGTAACAACTTTACGTCAAAATTGTATCACCGATAAATGTATCGCAGTTACAATCTTGCGTAAAATTTATGATGAAAATTCGATTATTGATTGCGAACTGTTGGCCTACGCTTTAGATACTATTGTGTATAATGCGCTACATGACAAATAAATGTATATAATATGGTTAAAAAGTTTTTCCTTTTCATTTACCATTCATCCCATTTCCTGTCATAAAGCTGTCTTCGTTTATCGTTTACTTAAATGTAATATTAAAAATTAAATATTGCGAAGATCTGAACGATTAAATATCGTTGGCGAAAAAAAGATACGCGATCGCGAGCGAGAACGCGCGAGGGAAAGAGACCGCGCGAACGAGAAGACTCGCGCAAATGGGGGGGGGGACACCGCGCGAACGAGAAGACGAATGGGGGGACGGGAAAGAAACATCTTCGAGGGGGAGATAACGCGAGCGTGCCGTGTGACGTCACGCGGACTCCGCGGCGCGGCGAAACGCGAACGCGGGTCCCCTCGCCCCGCGGCTCCCGAAAACGCTAACGCTCCGCGGCGCGGCGAAAACGCGGATCCCCCCTCGCCCCGCGGCGCGGCGCGGCGAAAACGCGGTCGCCCCGCGGCGCCGGAAAACACGGCGCGGCGAAAACGCGGTTCCCCCTTCCCCTCCCCCGCGACGCCTGAAAAACGCGGTTCCCCCCTCCCCCTTCCCCGCGGCGTTCAAGAACGCAGTTCCCCCTCCCCCTTCCCCGCGACGCCGAAACATGCGGGTCCCCCCTCCCCCTCCCCCGCGGCACTGAAACACGCGGTTCCCCCCTCCCCCGCGGTCCCCCCGGCGTGGTTCCCCCCGCCCGCGGTTTCCCCCCCCCCGCCCGCGGTTTCCCCCTCGCCCCTCACCCCCCCCCCTCGCCCTCGGTATGTGGTCTGGAACCGGCCTACCTTACCTACTCACGTAGACACCGAAAACTACAGAGCGCACTATCTGGACCTTGTCATCGGCAACCTGGGACACCTAGACATCGCATTCAACGTACGATTACACCTGGACACCGAAAACTATGAAGCGCATTATCTGGATCCCGTCATCGGCAACCTGGGACACGTGGACATCGAATTCAAGATATTAATACACGTAGACACCGAAAACTACAGAGCGCACTATGTGGACCTCGTCATCGGCAACCTGAGACACGTAGACATCAAATTCAACGTATTATTACACCTGGACACCGAAAAATATAAAGCGCACTATCTGGACCTCGTCATCGGCAACCTGGGATACATAGAGTACGTTTACACGGCTTCTAACTTCGATTTAGTAACGCTGATGTTATAACTCCTATTTAACGTGAGTTGCGTTTACACGTTCAGGCTTATCTTACTCCCACCAAGCTGAAATAGCTTAACAACTTTCGAGTGAGATTTCCATTGGTACCAATATAAAGTACTAAAAATTAGATGCTTGCTTGTCAGTGGTTAGGATCTGAAAGAATGTAAATAAGTCAACAAACAAAGTGAATTTTTAGGTTACATTATGAATTTGGAAATCATTAAATATTTATTTGTCGAGTAAAATGTAATATATAACTAACAAGAAATTAAAATTTCAGGTTAATTGTTATCAATATTGGAAACAATTGGGGAGAACATGGAAAGCTTTCGCTCGTTTGTTGCCGTATACTTGACAACTGTGGAAAACATGGTCATGCAATGTACATTACATATCCAAAAAATTTTGATCAAACGGCGAAGGCATCTGAAAGAAATTCTATTACAACACTTGTTGAATACAACGCCACCAAATAATTTGCTTGATCTTGGACCTATATTAAAATTATCTCGAGAAAGAGAAATATGGATGAAAAAACGAAGTTTTGATTGGTGGGATCGTATTGTTAATGATCATTTTAAGGATGAAGACTGGTTAGAAACATTTCGGATGACGAAAGCAACTTTTCTCTGGTTATGCGATCAATTACGAGAAGCACTCGCCCTAAGTTTAAACCAGATAGGAACCCGAGAACCAGTATCAGTGGAAAAGCAGGTCGCTGTTTGTCTGTATTTCTTATCTAGCTGTTGTGAATATCGCATAGTTGGAAATAATTTTGGAATTCATAAGGCAACCGTGTGGAAGTGTATTCATAGAGTAATTGATGCAATTAACACAGAACTAATGAGCTTGTGGATAACCATGCCTGACAATGATGAGTGCTATAAAATAGCTGCGGCTTTTGAGAAGAAAACGCATATTCCACAATTAATTGGTGCAATTGATGGGACGCATATCCCTATTCTTCCTCCTAGTAATGGATATAGAGATTACATTAATCGAAAAGGATGGCCCTCTATGATATTGCAAGCGGTTGTAGATAATAACTATAGGTATGTGCAAGTATATCATATTTGTTCATTCCACTGTTTTTGTCTTTAATAGAATAATTGATTAACGCCATCATTTTCCAGGTTTCGTAATATTTACTGTGGTTCACCAGGATCGTGTCATGATGCTGCAGTTTTTCAGACTTCAAAATTGTATAAGAACTATAATTTATTAATTCCCAAAGTTGGTAAAAAATGTTTCATTCTTTACTAAAATTGATATTATATAATTTCCGCAAATTTACGTAAAACTTATATTTTAGGGAACAAAAACGGTATTAAATGTGTCAGTGCCTTATCTTATAATAGGAGATCCTGCTTATCCGTTACTGGAATGGCTCTTCAAAAGATATACTAAGAGTGCTCGTCTCACGCCTGAGGAAGAATCCTTTAATGTATATCTAAATTCTGCCCGCGTATGTGTTGAAATAGCTTTTGGAAGACTGAAAGCTCGTTGGCGACGAGTACTTAAACGAATTGACGTACACTATACTTATGTACCAAATATAATATCAGCCGTCTGCATTTTACATAACATAGTCGAGACTCGAAAAGAAACATTTTTACCTGCTTGGGAGCATGCAGTAACGGACGTACAAGTCGAAATTCAGCAACCAGAACCAACAAGAACTCATAACTTGGATAACTTTATTGCCAGTCAGCTAAGGGATACCCTAAAAAATTATTTGGCTGAAAATTTTGAACTCCGAAGAACATTTGTAACATAAACAATATATAATATAAAAATAACCTGTACTCTTCATTAATTATTTTTTCGCTGTTTGTCTTATAGCACAAATTATAATATAATAAAGTATTTATTTAAAAAATGTACAATGTTTCTTTATATATATTATCGGTATTTAGAGCCGTCGTGTGGGAATGAGCCGCCCTTGTGCAAACTTTCATAAAACTATCCCCGATTGGAAAATAGTTAAAGAAAATTAATTTCAATAATTATATTTTATAATTATATTTTTATTATAGTAATCATTCAGGTACAATCAGTACAACTTATTATAATAATCACAGAGTACAATCAGTACAACTTATTATAATAATCACAGAGTACAATCAATACAACTTATTATAATAATCACAGAGTATAGTCAGTACAACTTAATATAAAATATATCACAAAAAAAGAAAGATAAGTAGGTAACAAAATAATTTTTACCATCACAAAAAAATTATATATGATTCTCAGTTTATACGGGAATGGCGATTAAATCTGAATTAAATGTGAAAAATAAAAGCAAAATATTACATTTCATAATAAAAATAATTAATATTTAGTCTATCTTAGATGTTTTAAAATTTTTTCAGATATTATATTAAAGGTTGTCCCGCCAATAACATTATCTATATAGAATCAATAAAAAATAAAAAACGTTTAAATTTCTTTTAAAATATAAATGAAATATTAGTACAGTATTATATACTGTGATATTTTAGTAATCATTAGTTTTTGTAGTATGCTATTTATTTTTTGTTTAATATTTGTTTTCATATATTTGTTTTGAGTAATCAAAAAATGTTAAAAATTTGAATAAAATTTTAGCTTTCAACTTTTTTTTAGCTTTTAGCTTTTAATCAAATGCCCAAATACCAAATATATCATGTGTTCATTGCACATTAAAAATTAATATTTAATGTAATACTTAGGTTGAATTAACCCTAATCCCTCCAACGTTTTTTCCGCCATTTAATCAACGAGATTTTGACTGTTTGCCGTTTTGAGAGTAAATGAGCTAGAGCTCTGAACCTGATTTTCCCTATTATGGCAACTTTTTTAGGGGTAGGAAAAATTATCCCACGGCCGTTGGTTTTCCGGAACAAACGATCGGAACAAACGACGTTAGAAACACGTGGGACACAAACGTGCATGGTTGGAGGGATTAGGGTTAATAATTGCACTTCGTTTACGATACAAATAAACTTAAAAAAAATTAAAGTGCAAATAAAGTTTGATGACACTAAACAATTTTTAAATTTTATCAGAGTTCTGAGTATCTTGAAATTGTAATGAATCCTGAGTACCCAAACATTTTAAATTCTGCGAGTCTTGCAACGTTACGTTGAGTAATGATTGAGCGGGACTAGACTTTTCAGCTTGTGAATATTTCTTTACAGTAATACTTTGTTGGACACTTGCAGCTGTGGCTTTCTCCGGAGCGGGACTTTTTAAATTTAATAATACTTTAGGAAAAGAACTTGTAGAAGAACGAAAAGCTTGCGAATCAAGATTAAATGTTGAAAATTGAGAGGAATAATGAACTGAAGAGATTACAAAAGGACTTTGAGCAATTGGGTTCACTGTAGGAACTGAAAATGTCGACTGCTGAGACAGGATTTTAGGAGCGAAAATATTTTGCAAGCCAGTTATTAATTGATTAGTTGTTTCTTTCAATATACTCTTTTGGCCTTCCAGCATATCGTTAATTATTTCTTTTTCTAACTTTTGTTCAGATTTCATTAACCGTTCAATGAAACATCGATTCTCTGTCATAATCTTGCTTTGAATTTCTTCATAATTTTCTTTTAATTTGTCCGCGTATCTTAAAGTGATAGCTTCATTTGATCTGCTCACTTTACGTCTTTTTGCAGGAACAGCGCTCTTAACCCTACTTGGAGCCGCGGTATTCAATTTGCTTGACGAATCTTCTTGTGACAGGCAGTCTACTGTTGTCAAATTACTGTCTGATGTCGACGAACATCCTGGAATTGCACCGTCTCGTGGATCTGGTTCATCTTCATAGGTCCTGTCGCTTGAATAATATAGTATAGGATAGTTTTTTCATATTATCTTATATATATGCTCTCATTAGGTTCTTACGTACTACACTTCATAAAATTACGTATGTAACAAAATCACTTACAACTATTGTCATTAGTGTCATTACTCTCATTGCCAGAGAAATCTTGTGATGGCGGTGTGCTGTCTATAACATCTCCTATAGCAATAGGACGGAAATCCAAAAGTTGGCTCATTTCTTCGGCATACGGAAATGAGGACATGCAGTTGCCAGATCCACTTTTTCCCATTTGTCTTCGGATTTTATTATATTGAACTGGAAATAATGTTACAATATGAAATTATCGTTTAATAAATCAAAAGCATTATCAACTGCGTTACATATATTTACTTCTCATAAAATATATTTTTACTTACGCCTCAGAGTTCTAAATCTAGTCTGCATTTGCTTTGACATCTTATTATAACCTCTTTCGTTCATGGGCGATTCTAAATATTTGAAAATGTCATCCGCCCGAAATCTTTTTCCATCTAAACTTTTCATGATTTGCCGTTCTCTCATTAATTTGAGAAAATATCGAGTTTCCTCGGTTTCCCAACTTTCACGCTTTTTGGTTTCCATTTCTTTCACTTTCTTTGCTTTCTGTATTCTGTACTATATAGAATCACGTACTCTGCAAATAATTGAGAGTTCGCAGAATGCTTAATTTTTACGGTTGGCATTATCGTCATCGTTACAGTGCGACCGTTTACACGTCCTTCTTACGTCGATGTAGTAACCCTAAGCCTCTTCATCAACCGACTTTGAGTTACTACATCGATGTAATAACTTCGTCGTAAAAGAGCGTTTACACGGCATCTAACGTCAGTAGTTATAACATCGATGTTATAACTTCGGCTTAAATCGGGCCGTGTAAACGTAGTCATAGACATCAAATTCAAGCTTGATTCATAAGAATCGACTTAAAAATTGTCTAGCGGCACTTTCTGCCAAGCGTAGAGAACCTTCTTTTCCGTTGACTCAATATTTATTATATATATACCTAATTTACCTAAATAGAAATCTTTCTCCTGACCGATAAGTCTATCGACCTAATTTCGAAATACGCGCGCGATATCGAAACTGGCGATACCTGCGCCGCCAGCGTCGAAAAAGTGAAAGGGACGTTTCTCTGATAATCATAATAATATTGAGACGTCGGCGTTAGGAGGAGGAGGAGTATCTTAAAAATAAATTTTCGCATTTGGACTTTGCGTCACAATATCTCCGCTCGTAGAGCACGTAGCGGAATATTATGAGAGAAACCCCCCCCCCCTAATTGGACCCCAAGCTATCGATCAAGCCTACTTAGAACTTGATTCGTTCACTCGTTATCGAGATCTCAACATCTCGGGTACTCGCAACCCGTCGCGTCGCGTAAAAGAGTCACGGTCGGTCTCGCTCCGCGTGTACTTGGCGCGAGACACTACCGTGTCTCTTGATATCTGTATATAATGTGTATGAATTCAATGATGAATTGATCCGTTTGATTTTCTGAAATGCCCTTTTGGCAAGACTATTCCTACTTTCTATTTACATTTTTATTTACCTTTATCATCTTTATAGTCAGGAATTCAATTGTAAAGCTTGCTTACAATCATCTCAGTGCTTAATATTAAAGAACGGAATAGGATTCTTATTGTCATTGAATTCAAAGATTCTTATTTTAAGTATTGTTCTCAATTACTGAATTATCTATTTATGAAATTGTCATATTTACTTAAATGTTTTTGATTATTTGCTCGAATAATTATCGAATGTGTTCTATATTATAAATGAAACTTTGTCTGCTGCAATATAGCGCATGTGTATATTTCATGTTCTGCCATCCGCATATTTATATCTTTTAATTGTCATTACAACCGAATTAAACATTTGAATTCGTACACACTTTGTCGATGTTCTGTTCCTTTATCTACTAAATAATAAAGGTTTTGTTTTCTCTAATCGTACATAAAACAACACCGTTTTAGTACCATTATTCAATACTGATTTAGATAATAGGCTAGTAGCAAAACGTTATTGTTTTAATACTGGTCTTGTACTAGACCAGTATCGAAATGTGAAATCTGTTTTTCGGTACAGAATCTGTACCTCGCCAATATTTAATTTTGGTCCGATGTATGCTATTTCCACATAATAGATATTTCCAAACACGATAAATAAAAATTGCTAATTACTATAATTTTTTTAAAAATGTCCGTGGTTGCTCTAACTTCCGCAAATTTTGAGATATCGATCTATTTCTAATTTTATTATATTTTTTAGTCTTTTTTACCCCTATTTCATATATAATTTTTTAAGATTTATTTGATTAGACCCAGCTTTATACGCGATCAAAGGTCCATAATTTTGATCGCATATAAAGCTAAGTCTAATTAACCAAATTTTAAAGAATTATATATGAAATAGGGGTAGAAAAGACTAAAAAATATAATAAAATTAGTAATAGATCGATATCTCCAAATTTGCGGAAGTTAAAACTTTCTCTATGAGGAAGCCATGTGCAAATTTCTAATTTTTTATCTTTTTCTAAGAATTAGAAAAAAATGAAAAATAATTTAAACCTAGATTAAAGTTAATCTGCATTGGTGGAAATAGACATTAATGTTTTAACTCGCGTCGTGAATCACGCATTTGACGATCAAAGACAAAAGAGTTGATCGCGAAATGAACTCACAACTAAAACTTCCCTGTGTTTAAACGAGTTAAGATTTAAAACGTTCCGCGGAGAACAGAGACTACAGCGATAGAGTTTACGAGGAAAAATCCTTGTCAAAAGGGATGAGTGTTTTACACGGAAAATATTTTTATCATATTCGTCGGTCGGTAGTATCATTAACGCTTTTTTTGAATATTAATTAAACGAATTAGGCAGAATATGAGCGACTAACTAAAAAACAAAAATAAATTTTATAAAAACTATAAATTGCAGGTGTCAGGTTTTAATTTTATAAAAAATTCTTGAAAGATTTTTTTTATGATATAATAATTTTTATATTAAATTACAGTAATTTAAATTTTACAGATGCTAATTGACATCAGTTTTTTTATCAATTGTTTTTTACACATGATAAAAGGATCTATTCACATTTAGTGTGCAAAAGTATAAAATGTTGTAATATTAGATTTCATTGACACCAACTATAAGTTGATGTCAGTTTTTCATATCAAATCTTTTGTACAAATGTTTAACATAATGATGGGCGCGTGCATTTGGCGTCATTTATTATCATTTCGAAAAGGTAATTTTGTAGATATTATTTCTTTTTTGAATAACATTATAAATAAATAATATTACTGTTCATTATATTTGATTAATGTTGGTATTAATACAAATAATAATTAATAATTGGTACACTGCTATTCGAGAGAATGAAGATATTTTTTATAATACTTAAATCTGAACCATTAAAAGACCATACCTTGGATATATTCGTTGTATATCTTCTGATATCTATACAAGAGAGAAGCTGTATACACTAGACGATATTTGTACGTGAAGCAAGGTGATGTGTATGTCAATATTATTATACACCATCGATCCTTCGTGCAATAGATTTTGCCTGAACAGGTTAGATCAGTGCGCAAGTTAACTAAACTTCGTTTTCCCTTCAACGCTAATATACGGTATTGCACTGTAAAAGTTAAATCATTGCAGGCAATTCAATAATATAAAAAATAAACTATAGATATAATAAGTACGTAACCAAACGGCGCGAGACCCGGAGATCACGTGCACCGGCATATAATAGCACACAAATTAACAAACGTAAGCATTAAAAGACCATACCTTGGATATATTCAATGTATATCTTCTTATATCTACACAAGAGAGAGCCTGTATGCACTAAACAATATTAATACGTGAAGCAACGTGATGTATATCAATGTTATACACCATCAATCCTTCGTGCAATGTGCAATTTCGTGCAACAGATCTTAGGTTAGATCAATGCGCAAGTTAGCTTTCGTTCCTTTTCCCTTCAACGCTAATATTGCAGGCAATTCAATAATATAGAAAATAAACGTATAAATATAATAAGCGTAGACTGAACGTAAAACGCGATACCTGGAGATAACGTGCCACGTGCCCCAATGATGTATTTCCCGCGTACCGCGACTACTCGCTGAGATAGAAAAAGAAGGGAGTATGCTGAAGTATACTCGTGTGGCTCGTGTGCACTCGGGTGACGTTTCCGAACGCAGACTAACCAATCAGAAGCGTTACGCATTTTCTGTTAAGCTTTTGATTGGTCATGCGGAAAATGCCATGGGACGCCACCCTTACTGCTTACGTTTTGATTATGCCGGTCGGTACCTCGGTACAGTCGGTACACGTTATCTCCGGGGTATCGCGTCTTACGTTCAGTCTACACTTATTATATTTTATACGTTTATTTTCTATATATTATTGAATTATCTGTAATGATTTGACTTCTACAGTGCAATACCGTATATTAGCGTTAAAGGAAAAAGAAACGAAAGCTAACTTTCGCACTGGCCTAACCTGTTCTGTTGCACAAAGGATCGATGGTGTATAACATTGATACATCACGTTGCTTCACGTATTAATACCGTCTAGTGCATACAGCTCTCTCTTGTATAGATATAAAAATAAGATATATACATCGAATATATCCAAGGTATGGTTTTTTAATACTTAATACGTTTTGTGTGCTATTATATACCGGTGTACATAAATCTTCGGGTTTTACGCCTTACGTTTGGTACGCTTATTACGCTTATATAATATATTTATTTTTTATATTAATAAATTGCAGACTTAACTTTTACACCACACAGTGAAATAATAAGTACTACACCATATATTAACGTTGAAGGGAAAAGGAAATCCAATTTACGCACTGGTTTAAGCTGGTCGGGCAAGACCTGTTGCACAATTGGTGCACAGCATTGTCATTTCTTTATTTGCAAAAAGTGAGTATTTATCATGCGCAATTAGCTAAATTAAAAAATATACATATAGAATATTTAATTTCTTTTTTCCAAGTATGGATTATTGTTAATCTAATCTGAATCTAATATAAGCAGAAAATGTTATGTTATACAAAATGTGTAAACAGTACATTTTGTTTTTTCTATAGTTGTATAAAGATACAAACATAGCCTTAAATTAACTCTCATTTATTTTTACAGGAAATTAAAGCATTTATTCAAAAATGAATTTAAAAAAATTAAAACATGTGTCTGAAATTTCAAGTCGACAATTTTGTCGGCGTGTTCACAATACTATGATGGAGATAATAGACAAGATTGAAAACAGAGCTACTTATGAGAGTAAGTAATTTTCCATTTATTATATAGTGCATGAACAACAAAGAGAATGACGCTTGCGTCAACTTGTGTCGTTAACTGGAAAGCACCCAATGTTTTTATTGAATTAGAATTGTTAATTTGCAACTATATTCTTTAGTTTTAAAACGCTATATGATAATAATGCATGATTCCTGCTTTACGTTTTAATTTACAGGTATAAGTAATCAGAATAACAATAATGTCCCATTAAATTCTGTCTCATCAAATGCTACAAGTGATACAGTAAGTATTTATTATAAGTATTCTTTTAGCACAATACTCAATTCAAGCAGTTCTTTCTAAAACAGTACAAAAGCATATTAATATTAATCTAAATAAATTTTTACAGGTATGTGAAGAAGATACTGCAAGCAATTTGCCTATACTTTGCAATGATTTGCATACTGACAATCCATCTGACAGTGATAATGAATTGTTAAATCATGGAATGTGTGGATATGAAGAAAATGAACGTAGATGTTTGGCTACATTACATTCATCATTGGAAGAGAGTGAAGACAGCGATCAAGATGAGGCAACGTCAGAAGTAGAGAATTTCTTAAGCAATTGGACTGTAAAACATTTAATCAAGAATATTGCTGTTACAGACCTTCTGTCGCATTTAAAAAAATATCCGTACTTTTCTACTCTTCCAAAAGATGCCAGAACATTGTTACATACTCCGCGAAAATGTAATACTATAGATATAGAACCCGGTAAATATTGTCATTTCGGCATAGCTAATATAATGGACACAATATTAAATGATGATTTGAAAAGACAAAAATGTAAATTGCAAGGTGTACAAATAGCTGTAGGTATTGACGGTCTTCCCCTTTGCAAATCATCATCTAGTACATTTTGGCCAATTTTAGGTTCTGTGCTTCCTAATGGATCTGTCTTTATCATTGGAGCTTATCATGGAAATTTTAAACCTAAAAGTAGCAATCTTTTTTTGAGAAATTTTGTACATGAAGCATCATTTTTGTATGAAAACGGAATTGAAATAGATGGCATAAAAGTTCCATTTTCTATCAAATACTTTGTCATGGATGCACCAGCAAAATCATATGTTTTGAATGTGAAAGGGCACACAGGTTACAACAGTTGTACGAAATGTCATGTTAAGGGTCTCAGTGACCATAGACGTGTATATTTTTTGGAAAAAAATGCACAGAAAAGAACTAATGAAGAATTTAGATTGCACGCGGATTTTTATTATCATTTGGATAGGAGTGAATTAGAAATTTTATTAGACATTGATCTGATTAAATGTATCCCTCTCGATTATATGCATTTGATCTGTTTAGGTGTGATGCGTAAATTAATGTATTTGTGGGTGCACAATGATGGTAAGAAAAGAAAATGGCAACTTAGCGCAAATCAAATTCAACATATGTCAGATGTTCTACTAAAGATAAAATTGTATGTCCCAAGTGAGTTTCAACGCAAACCACGTTCGTTGATATTTTTAAAACAATGGAAAGCGACCGAATATCGCCAATTGTTGTTTTACACAGGATTGGTAGTTCTCCGATATGTATTGCGTGAAGATTTATATCAGCATTTTGTACAATTGCATGTTGCAGTTAAAATTTTATCGTGCAGCGATCTTCATGAACATTTAAATTATGCTCAGTTTCTTCTGGAACATTTTGTAGAGTCGTTTAGTCTTCTTTATAACAATTATTTAGTATCACATAATGTTCATGGCCTTATACATATTACGGAGGATGTTAAACATTTAGGAAATATAGAAAATTTTAGTGCATTTCGGTTCGAAAATTTTATGCATTTTATCAAAACATTGATTCGTAAAAGCGAGACACCACTACAACAGCTTTTTAATCGTTACAATGAAATTTATAAACGTTATAAAAATGATAAGCATAATATAACTAATTTAGATAAATTAGTACCTGTACAATCTTCTGCTTACAACGACGTCGTACCAGATGGATGTAAAAATCCTTTATACAGTAAAGCAGTATGCAGTAATTTTACATTATCAATTAAAGAAGATGCTAATAATTGTTGCGGTTTAGAAGATGGTAGCATTGTAATCGTTCAGCAAATAGCATGGCATGTACAGCTGAATGATTACATAATAATAGGAAAACGATTTCTAAGAAAACAAAATTTTTATACTACTCCTTGCGAATCAAGTTTGCTAGATACTTACGTTGTTTCAAAATTAGCGTTATCAGAAAACACAATATGGCCATTGTTTACGGTAAACCGAAAATTTTTTATAATTCCGTATAGAGATGACAAATATGTTGTCCTTCCATTATTACACAATGACAGTGATTAATTTGATAATAACTTTTATTTTGTTCAGTATTGAAACTTATTGTTGAAACTTTTTTAAAATGTGTATCAACATTGTGTAATAATAACTTGTATAATGTTCCGTATGATAAAAACGTTATTTTTGTAATTTGAATTATAATATTTTCTTTGTACTTCCTCCTTTTTCTCTCTCCCCCTTTTTCTCTCTCTCTCCCTCTCTGTCTATAAAAATTAATGAATTAAGATATATAAAATAAGTAAAGACATTTTATATTTTAAATGTTTTTACGATTTTCGTAATTATAATATAGATTAAATATAATATTATTACATATAATACAATACTTTCCAAAAAATAATGTTTCACATTTTTCAATTATAGAATTAATTATGTAATTATGAAGTTAATTCAAAAATATATGATTATTGTATAATAAATAAATGACGTACGTGCAATTAATCTTTTTATAGTTTTAAGATATCTTATGCAAAGCATAAGATATCCTAAAGGATATCCTTCAGAAGATCTCGTAAGATATCTTTATGCAAAGCCAACGGAATGGCAGAATATTTAGATATCCTGAGATCATAATAGGATATCTCACGATATCTTATTGGAATATCCCGAGATCACCTGCTGTGATATCCGTGGGATCGTATTTGGAAATCTTGGTCAATTTGGGATATCCTCAAGATACAGTGTGCTGTGTGGGATGGGTATTCTTTGTATATATTCTTTTCTTTTTCTCGTTTACTATACGAAGGATTTTGTCGTAGTCTTTTCATTTGTTTAACTTTTTTTCTTCTCTCTCTTTCTCGATGTATCTCTTGTTTTCTCTCATTTGCAATCTTATTTGCAAATTCATCTTTTTTAATATCATTAATATTACTTTCCGTTATGCTTTTCCCATAGTTCAAAGAACAATTACGTTTTTGTTTCATATTTTTTTTGTATATTTTGTTATTTATATTTATATTTTTTGTCAGTTTGTAATTTACTTATTAAATTTCTGTTTTAAAATAATTTTTCGAGTTGTTAATTTATTTCTTTAAATGTTAAACAATAATTAACTGATACAGTACAAGAACGATTACCTATTGACTTTTGTCTTTAACACTATCAACACGAGAATTAAATCGTTACTCAACAAACGCACTTGCAGACAGGAACCTCTAATCGAAGAGGAACGGCGTACGTGGTTCACTGTCCCATATGTTCAGGGCATTTCAGAAAAATTTAAAAGAGTTGTTAAAGAGCATAATGTCAACCTGTCTTTCTTCAGCTTAAACAAACTTAATAAATTTATCAAAATACAAAAAAACGTTCTCCCAACTCAATTTAATAAAAATGTGGTTTATAAAATATCCTGCAAAAATTGTGACGCATCATATGTAGGCCAGACGAAGAGGCAATTAAAAACGCGAATTTCGGAGCATCGGAACCACATTCACAGAAATATATCATTAAACTCGTGAAAATGTCAACAAATTAATTAAAAGACGGCGATACGAGTCAAGCGCGGTACGTGGTGCGCAACTAGAGAATTAATAGTTACAGAAGTAACGAATTACAATGTATATACGCATATACATATATTCCAACTTAATAAACTGCGCGCCGATTGTTTGTCGGACTTGAAACACAGTTATCGTTGGAACATTAATACCCTTCCCTCCTCGGAATTAAATCTTGCAAACCGATTTCCCTCGGTCTCGCTAGCCGAGGGAGCGCGGCTGCAATTGCATTGACTTACCGCCAGACGATAGCTCAAAAGGGGATACCGAGGTCCGATTCATTACCGTAATTCCGGTATCTAAGGTCTTGGACGATACCTTGTGATTGGGCGCCAGGTGCGATTATAGACGCGCACCACGTCTCGGCAATGCTCACCGTAGCCTCAATGGCCTCATCGCGAGCTCAGGGCGTAAGTCCGCGCGAAAGAGGTGGAAGTGGAGAAGGAGCGTGACACAACCGACACACATAATAAAGCTCGGCGATGAACAACAGTAATTAGATATATTTCACATAATGAGCGGATAAATCATATCGGAAAACCGGGGCCGGATATTGCTCGACGGGCCGGTGCCAACGCGGCAATCGGATCGGCCGTTAGCGCGCGCGGAGTGCGTGATGTTCACGCCCGCGAGACTCCCTTCGCGAACGAAGCTCTCAGGCGAGCCCCGCAATCTCGGTCTAAATACGCGCGACCACGCGGTAACGCCAATCCGCCCCCGTCTTAATCCCCCGATTCCGAACGCACGGCGATTCCTATGCGCACGACATGAACAATTCTTATCCACCCGACATGACAATTCTCACCGACTCGACATCAACGATTCGCACACGCACGACACAATATACGCAACGCCACGCAATGGCGCGCTCGCGAGATCCCTCCTCGAGCCGGCGCGACGATATTTGCCCGCGCACGCGACGCAAAACATCTGCGAGGCTCGCGATGCACCACAAGATGCCCGGCGCGGTCCCTCCCGACACGCACACGGGGCTTCCGTACACGACACGCAACAATATACCCGAATACGTAACTCTAAACACAATATGCACCGGAGTGTACCGCCCGCGGTACGCCTCCGTCCACGATTCACAAAACACGCACGGCGATAGCCGCAAATTGACTGCCGATCGTACGCGAGCTATCGAGTAGGGCTTTCAGAGAGGTTTCTGGCTACGATCTCGGCCCTCCACGGGCCCGCGATCCCGACAAACAGTCGCGATAATGTTCCCGGCACCCACGACGGCGGGGCCGGTAGCTAAATACGGCACGCAATCAGGCCGATTCACACGGTAATCTAGTCAATATACACGCTTACTTGCGCCGGGTCGCGACCGAGATCGAGCCCACGATTACTTGGTAGCACCGGAGTGGAGATCTTACACGTCTGGCTGCTCGCTGCTGCTCGGCGGCGTCGGGGCGCTCGTCCAGGGGTGGCTTCTCGTTGGCGGCTCGATCGACAGTGAGGAGTGGTCGGTTCGGCGGGATTACGCCGGGCCCCCGCACTTGCGCCCTCAAGCTCGCGGTTCTTCCGCCCCGCCGATTGGTCGTGTGCGTCGCCCTGTTCGCGACGTTGCAGACGATTTTCCGCCATTTTCCCGCGGCTCGTTTGATTTGGCTGCTGGTTGCGCGCTGGCCCCTCGCGGTTTCCCGCCCGGCTGGCCAGGCCGTGGCGGCGCCGCTCGGCCCTCGGGGCGCCGTCGGAGAGAGTGTGCGGGTCGCCCACCCGCGCTGCAGTCGCGGTGGTGCACCTGTGTTTATGCTGCGGCGGGGCCGTGTTACGCTGTGCGAGACATTCTCGGCGCTTCTCCAGCGGCAGGCCCTAGTAGCCCGCCCGTTGGTCCAACCCCTCCGCCGTACGTCCTCCGAGCGCCCGGTCTTCTCTCGTCGCGACTAACGTCGGTACATTAGGTCGTGATCCCACGCTCCGGCACCACCTGTCGTCCCTACGGAAATTAGCCTAAAAGGTTTAGTTAACGCGAGTGGCCCTTCCTCAACTCGAGTCGAGGCGCCATCCCTGACCTTCCCCTCGGCCGAGCTACCGTCTGGGCGGAGGACGCGACAAATGTCACGTCACAATCTATACGATTTAATTATTTAAAAAACTGTAAAGAAATTATTGCGAAAAATATTACCTCAGCCAGGATTCGAACCTGGAACCTCCCTCATTCCGTGAAGGGCGTCGTACCAATTCGACTACCGAGGCATGTGGTAATATTTATCGCAATAACAGCGTTGATAAGTTTAACAAGCGCATGTTTCAGCCTGCGTAGATTCAAATATATCATTAGACTCGTGAAAATGTCAACAAATTAATTAAAAGACGGCGATACGAGTCAAGCGCGGTACGTGGTGCGCAACTAGAGAATTAATAGTTACAGAAGTAACGAATTACAATGTATATGCTTATATACATATATTCCAACTTAATAAACTGATATATTTGAATCTACGCAAGCTGAAACATGCGCTTGTTAAACTTATCAACGCTGTTATTGCGATAAATATTACCAAATGCCTCGGTAGTCGAATTGGTACGACGCCCTTCACGGAATGAGGGAGGTTCCAGGTTCGAATCCTGGCTGAGGTAATATTTTTCGCAATAATTTCTTTACAGTTTTTTAAATAATTAAATCGTATAGATTTAATTCCGGGGAGGGAAGGGTATTAATGTTCCAACGATAACTGTGTTTCAAGTCCGACAAACAATCGGCGCGCAGTTTATTAAGTTGGAATATATGTATATACGTATATACATTGTAATTCGTTACTTCTGTAACTATTAATTCTCTAGTTGCGCACCACGTACCGCGCTTGACTTGTATCGCCGTCTTTTAATTAATTTATTCACAGAAATATCACGACACAATCTGTCATCACGGAACATAGATTAAATCTGGATCACGAATTTGATTGGGAGAACGTGGAAATTCCTGATAAAGAAAGATATTTATCCAGGAGATCGGTCTCGGAAATGACTCATAAAATTACAGAGAAATAGTGTTTTACACCACGCATATATAACTGTTTTAAATTAATTATAAACTATGCCCATGAACACTTCTTACTGGTTAACTAAACTTGGTGACGTGTCGAGTTCTGGCGTTGTCATTGGTACTCTGGATCCGATATCATAACATTATATTATCGTATTGACACAACTATCTATGTAAAACGTTACCGATGGTTTGACTTGTGACACGCTTCGTCCTTTCAAATTTTATTATTTCATTGCTGTTGTAACGTGTGGATGGGGCGAATAAGTCCCATCGCTATTTTTATGGTTTACGGCTTCATGCCCCACGTTCACTTTGACCTTTTGGTGAGTCTATAAACCTTTTTGTTCTTATTTCATCTAATTATTTTTAAAAAATTACAGATAAGAAGATGATTTGGTCCACGTTAATTCGAGTCTGTAACCTCGCCAGTTGACATGGAGAACGTGCGGCAAATTGCTTGTTAACGCTGAGGATGGCTCAAAAATGAGTCGGGAAATTCATATTTTTCAATGTACTTCAAGAAGACGAATATACTGATTCTACGCACGAAGAACCGCGTCCAACCCTAATAGCCTTTTTTCTTTCTTATTTTTAATTCTCGAGGGTCATTCTATGATTTTATTATATATATATATTGTGAAGACGACGACGATGTCCTCACGGTCTCGCTGACCGTGGAGGAGCGCGCCGTCGCTTTCTTCACTAAATCTCTTTAGAATTCGCAATATTCCTTTCCGAAACCCCGATGGTAGCTCGACTGAATATTTTTAAGATGTAATGTTGGGCGCCAGGTGCGATTCCTCGCACCACGATACACGAGATCACAGTATTCTCAGGCGTGGGCTTCTTTGATTAACCGCGGTTGGAATAGGAGAGGGAGCGTAGCGCAATCATCACACTCAAATAACAAAGAACATAAAGTTATATTTCAGTTAAAGCAGATAACATGTGGATGATGACGTGTTCCACGGCGAACAAGCAGAATTCGAGTACGCGCCACGTGTCACCCCACGAGCGCAATACTCATTCCGTCGCTGAACTGCACGGCAATCCCGATCAAATTCGTACAGGAGTATTCCCCGACATAAGTTGCATCGAATTCTACCCGGACGGTCAAACGCGAAATACTCGGAACGTCTACGTTTAACAATTAAACAATTAACGCAATTTCCTTACGGTCTACCGCGACAACGCTGGGGATCTTCTCTCCCCTCGAGACGCACGAACGGCCTCACCCGTAAACTCGACACAGCCGTGGGCCATTATTCCCGATGAAACGCACGGATAGCTAATTACAAATGGCACAAACTTAACCGGCAACGATAACTACGAGACCCTCTCACGCGCGAGAGCCCCTTCTCAAAACTACGGCACGGTTAAGCCAACGGCGATCATGAATTTCCACGTGACGAAATTGCCCGCAACGAAAGTACACGCAACGAAATTACACGAAACGAAATCACCCGCAACGAAATTACGCGAAACAAAATCACACGAAACGAAACCATAAGCACGCTGACTGTCGGCGGCCGTACGTTCGCATCCCCGAGACGGGCACTCGCGATCTCTTTGTCACGCGGGCCTTCCCGCAGTATGGCACTCGGTATTCTTCAATTACGGCTGATTTCATACATTACCGCGGCACAACGCGACTCCCGGGAGGGCCTAGGTATTACCGCGGCACAACGCGACTCCCGGGAGGGCCTAGGTATTACCGCGATCTTACTTCGAGGAAGGCTGAGCAGTGGACTTACAAATTCTTCCTGTTCCGGCAGCTCGGCTCGCAGGGCTGGATGTTGCCGGGATGGCGGCTCGCACGACAGTCGCGTTCATGGTGGAAATATACATGGTGTGCTCAGAACTCGTAAACCACGCCCCTTTTCAACGTGAATGTCACCGAAAAACACAGGGTGGGCAACTGTGAGAAACAAAATGTTTAGCGTTGGAAGTTTGGCACTACTGTACTAGTAGCGTCTCTCTTGCACGTGAATCGTGTGTGTATCTCGTATTCCTCTGTCGTCGTCTGTCTCTTTCAGGTAAAGTGTCTGTGTGTATTTTTAACCTCCACTTACTAGACAACGTTTGTTTAATTTTGAAAATTGATTTCAGGAGCTTGGAGAACGCAAAAATGGTGCGGTGTATTGTCAAAAATTGTAAAAACACCAATACAACATGTACTCCGGAGGAAGTCAGTTTCCACAAAATACCGGAAAACCAAATCATGCGTGAAGGATGGTACAAAAATATCGGAGAAGTTGTCCTTCCTTCCAATACGGTGAACGGTAAGTCTTAATAATAATAAATATAATGCTTTATATTGTTTGCTTATGTCTATGCTTATTTTATCAAATTATTTAATAAGAAATGAGAAATTAATAGTGATAAACTGCTGTTTTCATTTTGTTTTTAGGTAAATTTGATAGAAATTAATTTTTAAGAAAATATACATAAATAAACGTCAGTTAGCTAATTTGAAGGAACATTTTTTTTATTCAATTGACTCCGAGCGTTAGTTAAAAATGTTATAACATTAGTAATAACATTCATCCAGAAGTAAATTAAAGGTGATGTTGATACATCAACAAAATACATTACGATTTTTTGTTATTACAGCAAGAATTTGTTCAATGCACTTTACGTCAGAGTCATTTGTTCAGCCGAAGAGGAAGAGAGCTGCAGAAAAAATTTCAAAAAGGCGGAGTCTTTTGCCATCCGCTGTGCCTACATTGCATCTGCAGCCATTAAATGAACAGTAAGTTAACAAGGAAAAATCAATATAGTCCTTTTGTAACCATAGCTCCATATCGTTAATAATATATAGTGCTATCATATGTTATTTATGAATTATTAGACGAGATATAACAATCATTTTCATTGCTCTGATATTTATTAAAATTACAAAGCTAGCAATTGTAGTCTTTCTGTAGTATGTATATGAAATTACAATAACTTTGTTCTTCTTTTAGAGCATCTCCTGAAGAAAATAATATGAAGGTGATACGGCGGGAGTTTCATTTGGTTTGCCCATCTACGAACACAAATACTCCGATACGATCTTCGACCCCAGTACCATCCCCCGTAGGAGTCACTGAGCACTTAACATTAGTATCTACTAGGTATGTATTAAAATACAAGTACCACATTTTGAGGATATATCTTGTATTCAAGTTATTTTTTTCCACAATAAATAATGTAATTCCTACAGTTGTGTAATATACATTCGACTTAAGTGAGTCATTTAAAGATATTTTGATTCTTTTGAAATGCAATGTGCACAGGTTTTTTTCCATGTGTCATCACTATAAGTTCGGTGTACATTAATTGTAACATTATTTTCTATATGTTTTTTCAGTAATCGTTGCCAGGAACCAACTAACAGTGACAACGATGTTCAGGAAGTATCCTATGAACTGTTGCGCAGTGAGAGTTTTCCAACAAGGTTAGTAAAATTTATTCGTGATATAACACACTCGTACGCATAGATGGAAAATTTTTAACAAATTTTTCAGCAAGTCCATTTCAATGCGTTGCACAATTTGTTTATATCTGTTAATTCTTGTTTAGTTTTAACAATACAATAATTAAGTTTTACAGTGACAAGTTAGGAAATTCTTTAATGACCTTATATATGTATATTTTGTAGATCCAAAAAGAAGAAGGTAGTGCTACATAAGTGTAGTACAGTACGATCGAGGAGTAAACGGTTTACTTCGAAGACGAAAGTTCACGAGGCAGCATATAATAGTGAACAAGGAAGTCCACCATTGAAACGTCAACGTCGGTGAGTGAAATACTTTACTGCCTATTTATGGTGCAATATATGTAGTAATGATTAATTTGTAATTGCATTGATATTCATTATTTATCATCAGTTTAAAAAAAGTGACTTAAGTTTACGTTTTAAAAGCATAACAGTTGATGAAGCTTAGTAAAGTTGTGGAGGATTGTTTTGTAGCTTTTCATGGGGACAGTTTCTCAAAAGAAAAGTATGTCGTCAAAAAAGTGGTCACTCTTGTTAAGAACTCTGGATACAACGTCAATTGGGTACCCGAGGAGGTGTTAAAATGCCTTGTTAGAACTCGCACATACATTCGAGTTAAAGAAATTGGCAAAAAGACACACGCAAGAAAGGAAAAAAAAAGAAAAGATAAGAAATTAAAAAAAAATGAACGTTCTTCCGACAAGAAGAAAATGTACATAAATAAAAGAAACTTGTTTAATATGATTGTTACCTTGTCTTTGTGTATATATTGAATAAACATTGTCTTTGTGTATATATTAAATAAACATTGTCTTTGTGTATATATTAAATAAACCTTAATCTTCTGTCAACTTTACTTTTAGAGATACCTTTTATTAATCCTTAACTCCTGCAAGTTCATTAATATACCTCGACCTGGTAGCAAATATGTGACAGTCAATATGCAATATCTTTGGCAGCTTCGGTTTTGCTGATAGACAAGCATTTTGCGTATCACATTCTGGACTGATAATATTGATTTTCTTATCCACTTGTTCCAATTCAACAGCTTGAATGAATTTGGTCTAAACATAGAAAAGAATGATTTTTTATTTAGTAAATATAACAGAAAGTACTAGAAGCCAGTTTATCACATTGATTAAGTTATCTAATAATTAGTTGTAAGTGAAGAAGAATTATTTAAAAAGTATTATTAATTATATAAATTAATCACAAAACAATCGTGAAAACAAGTAAATAAAAAAAAATTTAACGTACACATGTAATATGAATAATGCAAGCCTAAATTCGAAGAGGAAGCTACCGAGACATTGTGGATCATCTATGATGAATAATTTACAATGTCTTTAATAAACAATAGTCTTTATAAAAAAAAAAGTCTTTATTTAAAAAAAATAGATATGAAAAATTAATCGACAGTATATTAAAATAAATCTTTTTTTCCTGTTTTTTACTTTCATTATTATATAAATTTATTGCATATTATATTTATTACTGTTACGAATAATGGCCAAATATTTTAGTTTTAATTAAAAAAAACATCTTACCTTTATTTTACACGAAACCAAAATCACAGGAAGAGGGTCGAATTCTGCATCGTAACAACACAAAATACCCACTATTCTAGGGATATTTTGTTGATGGAAGCCTGTGTTTTTCGGCGACAAGAAAAGAGAGAGCCGGGAGATTTTAGAAAAAGACAGACCAATACTGAGCACACCATGTATATTTCCATCATGGTCGCGTTCCCTCGGACCGGCGGGACCACGCTGGGCCCGCGCGCGCCCGCGCGCGCCGGTTTCCCTAGCCTGGTCGGTGCTGCGCCCTGGCCTGCCAGCAATCCCTCTAGGCGACCGCCGCGCCGCACTAGGGCGCCCCTTGTCACTGCTCCCATCCGCCGGCGGTAGGTTTAAAGTCCGCCTACGTGAGATCGGTTGTCCAGACCGCGACTCATCCAGGGGCTACAATCTCCCATGGTTTTGGAAGAGCCAGCGTTTGTGGCGCCCTCGCCGGACACTATATAAATAAAAAAAAATATATATGTATATATGTATATGTATATGTACATGTGTAATATATATATATATATATATATATATATATATATATGTGTGTGTGTGTGTGTGTGCGTGCGTGCGTGCGTGCGTGCGTGCGTGCGTGCGTGCGTGCGTGCGTGTGTGTGTGTGTATCAGAGCCAGGATTTATGGCATATTCGATTTGCTGACTCGACCCGACTCCGAGTCAAAAAAGTACGATCAAAAGTACGATTTTTGCGGACATTGTGTTTCAAATCGAGAATCGGCACGAAATGTGCAACTAAATCCCGGCTCTGGATATATATATATATATATATATAAGTAAAAAATTAAATTTTGTGTTAAAAAAGAGAGAAACGTTCGTAATAGTTATATTAATACAATATTTTATTTATCACAAAAGTATAAATAACCGTAGCATATATGCACATGAATATGCATATGTGATGACCGATTACAGTTGTCTCGACTATCACATCCGATTATTTTTGCCGACTTTTTTTTTAATATTAATTTAATTTGGATGTAAATAGTAAATATTTTGTTATCGCAACGATGTGTAAATAGTGAATGTTTTGTTATCGCAATTTTATAAAATTAGAGAGGAGTATTGATAAATCGTACCATTGGTTAAATAGTATCTTTATTTCTTAAAAATTTTATTCTTTTGATAGCTTTATTGCAATTTTTGTGTTTACTTAATTATTGTTAATGTTATTGTTATTGTTATTGTTATTGTTTATTGCAATTTGTGTGTTCACCTCGTCCTGCAAAAAAAAATTTACACGATATAGATTGTGTGAGTTATAAGAACGTCGAATCAAAACATAAACATTTATTTGCAGTAATATTATTGTTTGCGCAATTAAATCAGCAATATATGTGTACACGTAGACAAAATATTATCAGTTATTTAGAAAATTGGTAAGAAAAATAGCGTCTTAATTATTTATAATAAAATTGCAAAAAGAAAAGGAAAAAAATAAGTTGTTTGTTTAAATTAAGTATATAACATTCAATAATTCAGTGATATAAAATAACTTTTGACATAATTTTTAATAAGAAATATATTATTGATACAAAAAGTGCGTCTACTATATAATTATTACTGCTATATATATAAATAAAAAATACCAAAATTACTGTTACTAATCTATTGTTAATTTGCACATAAAATATTTATTTCAATTTCAGATAATTTAATTAATAATAATTAAAATAATCAAGACACTGTAATATACTTACAATCTGTCGAAAGATGGTGCCACTTTTTTTAGATTGATACAATTATTTTGTTTGTTTCAAATTTTTCTTTTTTGTGAACCTTATTGACATTCTTTTCAATTCATTATAAATGTAGTTGTTTTCATAATTTTCTCGTTGGGTTCCATTTAATATTTTATTAATAAACTAGCTGGCTACCCGGACTTCGCCCCGGAGGACATATGTAGTAAAACACGCAAATAATCTCTCTCTCCCTCTCTCTCTCTCTCTCTCTCTCTCTCTCTCTCTTCCGCCCTCTTTCTCTCTCTCTCTCTCTCTCTCTCTTTCTCTCTTTTTTTCCCTCTCTTCCTCTCTCCCTCTATTTCTTTTACTCTCTCTCCTTCTCCCTCCCTCTCTCTCTATCTCTCTCCCTCTCCCCCTCTTTCTTTCCCTCCCTGTTTTTATATACAATTTTTTGGGATTTGGTCATTTGGAACCGGTTTCCAAAAAGATTGATAACAAAAAATAGTACACTTTATAGCACTTCCCGGGAAATTTTGTCCCTATTTTATGTATAACTCTTTGAGATTCAATCATCAATTATTTCCCGAAAAATTAAAAAAATTAAAAAAACTGGTTTCCAAAAAAATCGGTAACAAAAACTGTATACATCATGGCGTTTCCCGTAAAATTCTACCCCTACTTTATATATAATTCTTTGCGATTTGGTCAATTAATTCCCAAAAAATTGGAAAAATTTCTGATACCTATTTCCAAAAAGATTGGTAACGAAAAATTATACACATCATGGCAATTTCCGAAAAATTCTACCCTCACCTCATATACAATTCTTCGAGATTCGGTCAATTATTTCCCGAAACATTGAAAGAATTAGAAAAACCAGTTTCCAAAAAATCGGTAACAAAAAATTATACACATATTTAAAATTTGAAGGATTTGAAGGAGAACAATTAAATTTTCTTTATAATGTGGACAATTCTTTAAAATTTGGTCAATTATTTCCCGAAAAATTGGAAAAATTTCGGATACCGGTTCTCAAAAAAATTGGTAACACAAAATTATACAGTTTATAGCACTTTCCGGGAAATTCTACCCTTGTTTTATATACAATTCTTTAAAATTCAGTTAATTATTTCCCGAAAAATTGAAAAAATGTCGGATACCGGTTCCCAAGAAGATCGGTAACGAAAAACTATACACTCTATAGCACTCCCCGGAAAATTCTACCCCTGATTCATATACAATTCTTTAAAATTCATCAATTATATTCCGAAAAATTGGGAAATTTTGGATACCGATTTCCAAAAAGATCGGTAATAAAAAACGATACACTCTATAACACTCCCCGGAAAATTATACCCCTACTTCATATACAATACTTTCAAAACCAGTCGATTAGTTTAAGAGTGCATAAAGAACATACATACATTCATTCATTTTTATATATATATATAGATTTTTTTAATTTTTTTATTCTTATTTTTCTTCCTTAATATCCATTTTTTTAAGATTAATTTCCATTTCCATATATTTTTTTTTCCATATATTTCTTTTGACATTTACTAACAACTGACATATACTGAGTGAAATTATCAACTTATCTATATAGAATGTGAGAAGCCGATTAACTTGAAACTTGGTGACGTTATTAAATTTCACAGTCAATACTACTTTCGGATACCAATTTCCAAAAAAAATCGGTAACAAAAAATTATACATTCTATAACACTCCCCGAAAAATTCTACCCTTACTTCATATACAATACTTTCAAAACCAATTTCCAAAAAGATACCGATTCCCCAAAAAATCGGTAACAAAAAACTATACAGTTTATAGCACTCCCCGGGAAATTCTACCCCTACTTCATATATAATTTTTTGCGATTCGGTCAATTAATTCCCGAAAAATTTGAAAAATTTCTGATACCGGTTTCCAAAAAAATCGGTAACAAAAAATTATACACTTTATAACATTTCCCGGAAAATTCTACCCCTGTTTCATATACAATTCTTTGAGATTCGATCAATTATTTTCCAAAAATTAAAAAAAATTAGAAAAACCGGTTTCCAGAAAATCGGTAACAAAAAACTATACACATCATGACATTTCCCGGAAAATTCTACACCTGTTTCATATATATTTCTTTGAAATTTGGTCAATTATTTCCCGAAAAAATGAAAAAATGTCGAATACCGGTTCCCAAAAAGATCGGTAACGAAAAATTATATATTTTATAGCACTCCCCGGAAAATTCTACCCCTGTTTGATCTACAATTCTTTGAAATTCGGTGAATTATTTCCCGAAAAATTAGAAGAATTAGAAAAACCGGTTTCCAGAAAACCGGTAACAAAAAACTATACACATAGTGGCACTCCCCGGAAAATTCTACCCCTATTTCATATACTTTTGGTATAAATTCGGTTCATGGGTTTGGGCTGGGCGTTGATGAGTGAGTGAGTGAGTGAGTGAGTAAGTGAGTCAGGACATCTTCCTTTATATATATATATTTGCACTATTAAACAATAAACTCTTGTGCAGTTTCCTCTATTAAATAATCAAGTAGCGTGGAACAATGTGTTGAAATTCTTGTAAATACTTCTAAATATAAAATACTTTTTAACTTCTTCTTGATTTCTGTTTCATAGAAGAAGTTTACAAATTTCAATTCTGCAACTTAAAATGCGTGCTCTATAGTTCTTAAAATATCCTCATTTTTTAGCCATTGTACAGTCGCGGTCATTAATGCCTTCCACCTAAAGTCAGTCGCGTTCGGGGGCAGATAGTAGCTGAACGCGTCGCGTCTAGCGCTATTCGTGCTTCATGATTGTTGGGTCGGTAACGTCGTGGAGCACGGTCAACCGTATCGTGGAGAGCTGTCAGTCACTGTCAGTTTGACAGCTGTGTGTTTGCGGAAGAGAGATTAAAAACCACGAGGGATCGTCCAGAAGTATAAGGAGAGTATAAGAAATACAAGAACATGTTAATTATTTGAATGGTAAATAATTATTATACGACAAATTTATATTGATATAATTTCAGTTATCGCAGCTGAGGCATTAACAAAAAGATTATTGGCCGTATCGAGCCTTCCAGAGAATCGGAGTCATACGAATAGGAAAAAAAGAAGAAGAAGAAGAAAATTAGCTAGGACCGCTGGGATAGAGAATGGAAGAAAACAACGATGACTATGAGAAAGGTAGAGATGATGGTCAATGGAGGAGGAGATGCAGTAAGATGATTTAATTTATATTAATTAAGAAATTATTACATTATTAGTAATTTCCAAATACGATTGCAGAACACCAGTGGGAAATATCAGCGTCAGACAATCCGCGCTACGCTTGTCATGCGGCATACTCGCCACGGACTCTGATCAGTCTGATCCATCGTCACCATGTGTCCTCGCGGTAATCTCTATCGTTCTTTCGTTTGTAACGATGCACCCCCACACATGCATCATTCCCGGCGAAGAACTGCCGGATGCCGCCCGACGATCCCCGTCAGGCGAGGAAAGGGCGCGGTGCGCCCACCTTATTTTTTAAACGAAGGAACTGCGATCGTGTGCGCGGCACTCCGCCGCACCGACATCTTCCCGGGTCTCCGACAGACACCGAGGGGAGCCGAACGCCGCCGAGCGCGAGCACGCTTACCGCCACGCCGATCCCGCTCCGCTCCGCCGGCGGCGCGGCTCACGCGGGAATCGGCCTCCCCTCCCTAGCGTACCACCCGGGCGAGTATAAAATACCGGCGCCGCGACAGATTGACACTCGCAATCCGAGCTTAGCTACCTGTGCTCCGCTACCCTCGGAGACGAGTACCTTTCCGCTTCCTAGGCCAGCTCACGAAACGGGGTACAGCGTTCTGTGCCTCGCTCGAGAGTTCTCGAGCGCTGACCGCCTTCCTACCCGGGACACCCCGTCTGCCACGGTAACCAGGGGTCGAGCGTGCTCGGCCTCTCGACAAGAGTTCTTGCCGCCGGAACAGTCGGACCTCCTCGTCAACCGATCGACCAGCCTAGCCCCTGGCCGTTCGTTTCCCTTACCTCCGCGCCGCATAATTAACACCGGATCATATCGCGAGAAAAGAAACCGCGCCGGATAACACACACGCGCCCGCGCCGCGATTCTCGCGCCGCGGGCCGACCAGCCATTGGCCGGCCTCAAGGCCCGTTCGCACGCGTACCGCATCGCGCCGGTGCGGACCACCTGATTCGCGTCCGCCGCATAAACCGAATGCGCTCCCGACATTTGTAACTATCGCGACCGTCTTATAGAATACAATCCGCCCGCGTCCGCCGCATAAACCGAATGCGCTCCCGAAATTTGTAATTATCGCGACCGTCTTATAGAATATAATCCGCCCGCGTCCGCCGCATACACCGAATGCGTTGTAATTCTCGCGGCCGTCTCATAGCATATAATCCGCCCGCGTCCGCCGCATAAATCAGATGCGCTCCCGAAATTTGTAATTATCGCGACCGTCTTATAGAATATAATCCGCTCGCGTCCGCCGCATACACCGAATGCGTTGTACTTATCGCGGCTGTCTTATAGCATATGATCCGCCCGCGTCCGCCGCATAAACCGAATGCGTTTCCGTACTCTGTAATTGAACCACTGTAATAAACCACGTTTCGTATCAAAACTGCCTTCTGTCTCTGGGCCTACCATCGAACTCCTGGTCCGGCGAGCTAGTCCGCGTTCGATAAAAACAGCCAAAAGGCAGGCCGTTACATGGCGCCCGAACAGGGACCGTTTTGATCGTTCCGAGAGACAGAAGACCAGGATACGCAATGGCCAAAGCGTGGATATATAAACTACCGAAAAACGAGCTAATCGAAGAACTCACGCGACGCGAACTCGACGCCGGCGGCACGATGGACGAGCTACGGCAACGCCTGAGTGCTCATGCGACCGATCATCCCGAGATGACGCGAACCGACGCCGCGGGGGGCAACGAGACGAAAACGGTGCCTCCGATCGTCATACCGCCGCCGGGATCGCTCCTCGCGCCGACAACGACCGGCCCGCCGCCGGCTCCGGCAACCCCGTACGAAGTTTTCTTTCCGGCGGCAAGCGACCGCCCGGCCGGACTCCCCGGTCAAGTCGTGGATCAAATAAGAAAATGGGGGTGCCATTTTGATGGCAAAGATCCCGTCGCGTTTCTCGAGCGGCTAGAGGAACTTAAAGACGCGTACCAGATTTCCGGCGCGCAAATACTGGCGGGGCTTCCGGAGTTACTTAAGGGCGACGCGTTTCTTTGGTACCGAAATAACCGGCACACATGGCAGGGCTGGGAGGACTTCCACGCCGATTTCCGCGAGTATTACCTCCCGCGACGATACCGCGCTCAACTCATTCGCGAAATACAGACGCGAATGCAGCGACCAGACGAACCGTACCGCAAATTTGCCACCGAAATGCTCACCATGATGCGCCGAGCGACCGGGTTCACAGAGGAAGACCGACTCGACGCGCTCTACGATAATATGCACCCGCGGTACCAGCTCTACATCCGACGCGATTCCGTCACCCGGACGCGCGAGATCCTGCGCCAGGCGGAAGAGTTCGAGCGCATCGAAGAGCGGACTCGCGCGCGACAGCCTGCCGCCCCGCAACCCGCGCTCGCCGCTACCGCATACGACCGACACGAGTGTTGCTGGCGCTGTAAACAGCGCGGGCACACCCGTTTTGATTGCCGCCGGCCACCCAAACGGTTTTGCTCACAATGTGGGCGGGACGGCGTGTTTACGCGTGATTGTCACCCGCCGTCGGGAAATGCCACGCGGGCCGGGGAAGAGTCGGCCGCCCCCCGGTCCTCCGCATAACGTACAAACCGCGTCCGCACCTGAGCGTCCGCGTAGCGGGCCAAACATTCGACGCTCTCTTAGACACCGGGTCCGAAGCCTCCTTCGTGAACGCGAGCACCGCGGAAACGTTGGCGGCAAACTTCACAATCACGACAATTACCGGGCGGGTATATCTCGCCGATGGGACGCGCGCGGACATCCCGGGTCTAATTACGTTCCCCGTGACCGTACAAGGACGCATGTTTTGGCACCGGTTCCAAATCATGCCCAAGCTAGACTGCGACATGTTGATAGGCGTAGACCTGTGGGGCAAAATGGATTTCGCCATCCTGCCCCCGCCGCCACCCAGCGCCGACACGATAGCAGCCGCCGTCGGGGGCATTCACGAGGAGGACGCGGCGACCGAGGAGAACCGCCTCCGCCGTTTTCTGGCAGACGAACTCGCGCAGTTCGAAGGGGTGCAGGGCCCCACGGACCGCGGGGAACACATAATCCGCGTAAAAACCGACCGCCCGGTTAAGCAGAGGTATCGACCGCGGAACCCTGCGATGCAGGCGATCATAGACGCAGAAGTCGAAAAAATGCTGCAGGACGGCATCATCGAGCCGTCGCACAGCGCCTGGAGCTCGCCGATCGTGATCGTACGAAAGAAAGACGGCAAACCGCGTTTTTGCATTGATTTCCGCTGGGTTAACGAGCTTACCGAAAAAGACGCGTATCCACTACCGCAAATCACCGCGACGCTAGATAGATTACGGGGGGCTCGGTACTTGTCAACCCTCGATCTAAAAAACGGGTACTGGCAGGTGCCCCTCGCGCCGGAGAGCCGACCCGTAACCGCATTTACGGTCCCCGGCAAAGGGCTGATGCAATTCCGGGTTATGCCATTCGGCTTGCATTCGGCCCCGGCGACTTTTCAGCGCTTGCTCGACTCAATCCTCGGCCCCGAATTATGGCCGCACGTGTTCGTATACTTGGACGACATCGTGATCGCCACTGAAACGTTCGAGGAGCACCTACGCGTTATGCGCGAAGTTTTCCGCCGACTCCGGGCCGCGAAGCTAAGGATTAACCCGGAAAAATGCCGTTTCTGTACCGACCGTATCAAGTATCTCGGCCACATCGTCGACCGCGACGGCATCCGCACCGACCCAGACAAGGTTAGCGCCGTCGCGAACTGGCCCGTGCCCCAGAGCGTACGACACATCCGACAATTTTTAGGGCTCGCGAGCTGGTACCGCCGGTTCATCAAAGACTTCGCCACCCTCGCCGCGCCGCTCACCGCGCTGACACGCAAGCAGGCCCGATGGGCCTGGGGGGAGGCCGAGCAAAACGCGTTCGACACACTCAAACGCACGCTGACCACCGCGCCGGTCCTTGCCTGTCCGGATTTTACGCGGCAATTTCACCTCCAGACGGACGCCAGCACCACGGGTCTGGGAGCCGTACTCACGCAGTACTTTCCGGAGGGCGAGCGTGTCATCGCGTACGCTAGCCGCACATTGAATCACGCCGAGCGAAACTATAGCGCTACCGAACTGGAGTGTCTGGCAGTCGTATGGGGAATTAGGCGGATGCGCGATTACCTCGAGGGGTACCGGTTCACGGTGATCACGGATCACCAATCGTTAAAGTGGCTACAGAAACTAGAGTCGCCGTCCGGCCGATTGGGACGTTGGTCCTTTGAATTGCAGCAGTACGACTTCGACGTTAAATACCGCAAAGGGACACTGAACAAGGTGGCGGACGCGCTGTCGAGGCAATCCGAGCTCCTCAGCGTCACCGCCCCGAAGTGCCCATGGTATACGCGCATGTGGCATGCAGCCGAAACCGCGCCCCACGAGGCGCCCGATTTTCGAATAGACCAGGGCCGACTGTGGAAGCACGTGCTCCACAGTCTCGATTTTAAAGATACACCGGCAGACGAACAGTGGAAAGAGTGCGTGCCGAAGGATCAACGCCCCGAGATTCTCGCGCGGTACCACGACGCCCCGACCGCCGGCCACTTGGGGATCGCCAAAACAATCGCGCGGATCGCGCAACGATTTTACTGGCCCGGCATGTTCCGCGATATCGCACGGTACGTCCGCGAATGCGCGACCTGTCTCGCACATAAGGTGGCGCAGGAAAAACCAGCCGGCCAGCTGCACCCGACCGCCCTCGAACGACCATGGCAACAGGTCACCATCGACCTCGTCGGTCCGTTGCCACGATCCGCCGCCGGGCACATATGGTTGCTCAATATGCAAGACCGTTTTACGAAATGGGTCGAGCTCCGCCCGCTACGACGCGCCACCGCGCCCGCGATCGTAAAGCATATTACCGAAACCATCATCCTTCGACACGGCTGTCCGGAGGAGATTCTTTCGGACAATGGTACGCAACTAAAGTCAAAACAACTCGCGCAACTACTAAACGAGTGCGGTATCCGACAACGTTTCACGCCGGCATACGCACCCCACTGCAACCCCGTAGAAAGAACTAATCGCGTCATTAAAACAATGATAGCGCAGTACGCCAAGAAACATAAAACGTGGGACGCGCACCTGCCAGAACTCCAGTTCGCATATAACACCGCAACGCACGACGCGACCGGTTACACACCCGCGTTTTTAAATCACGGCCGCGAACTACGCCGCCCCGGGGAAAATGGCCTACCGTCCGCGGCCGGTCCGGCCACACCGGTACACCGTCGTTTGAACGAGGCGTACGAGCTCGTGCGCGTTCAATTAGCCCGCGCCTTCCAACGCCAGGAAAAACATTACAATCTCCGCCGCCGGGACTGGCGACCGCGAATCGGGGAGTGGGTGTGTAAGCGCGACCGACCCCTGTCTAACAAAGAAGCCGCATTCAACGCGAAGCTCGCGCCAAAATTTATCGGTCCACTCGAAGTTCGTCGCATCATCTCGCCAGTAATAGTCGACCTCCGTAGCCGCCAGGGAAAATGGTACCGTCACGTGCATGTACAGGATCTCAAACGCGCGCCCACCGATACGACACCCGTCGTACACGATCCCGACCTGGAAGGGGAGCCCGCCGACGAAACCGCCGTCGCGACCGTACATTACGAACCCACGCCGACGACGCGCGCTGAAACCGTTAGCGCCGACAAAAATATTATTGTCAGGGACCGTGAATATTATTGTCAACGGGTACGATCACCGTGGAATATTATTGTCACGCCGAACAAAATAAAGATGGTACGACCTTCCCCCCCGAATAAGCCAGGAAACCTGGCGACGATAGGAAGCGAGCGAACAACGCGGCCACCGACCCGTCAGATCGACTGTCACCATGACGGAAGACACAGCGACGGAGCAAGCTACGGAGCGAAATATCCTGCGAGAGATCGAGGAGATCCTGGGAGAGGACCCCGAGCCGTACGATCCCGCCAACCCCGGGATCGGGCACGGGTGGGCCACACTATACCGCGGCGATCCCGAGCCCACGCCGCCACCAACGCCGGAGAGACCCGCACCTCCACGGACGTGGCCTCGCATCGGCACCATCGTGCAGAGGTCCGACGCAGCCAACCGAGCGAAGCAAGCGTGGCTGACCACGCCGCCGCCACCGCTACCCCGGCGACTGCAACCGCGAAATACGGCACCGCTAAGGCCACGACCAGCTCTCAACCCGGCCCGAGTGATGATCATCGTCGCGCCCGGGATTACCGTGGACGTGCCACATTTCGCACGCCACGTCTCCCGCGAATACAAAGCCCGACTCGGGAACAGGCGCTGGCACATACGATTCAATGGAGATGGGTCCGTTCGATGGATTAAGGAGAAATCCCAGAGCACCACGGGGTAGGTCCAGCCAAAGTCAGCCGACTACCCCGACCGGCCATCAACGCATGCCTCAAAGTTCAGGCATACTAAGGGGGGGGTGATGTAACGATGCACCCCCACACATGCATCATTCCCGGCGAAGAACTGCCGGATGCCGCTCGACGATCCCCGTCAGGCGAGGAAAGGGCGCGGTGCGCCCACCTTATTTTTTTAAACGAAGGAACTGCGATCGTGTGCGCGGCACTCCGCCGCACCGACATCTTCCCGGGTCTCCGACAGACACCGAGGGGAGCCGAACGCCGCCGAGCGCGAGCACGCTTACCGCCACGCCGATCCCGCTCCGCTCCGCCGGCGGCGCGGCTCACGCGGGAATCGGCCTCCCCTCCCTAGCGTACCACCCGGGCGAGTATAAAATACCGGCGCCGCGACAGATTGACACTCGCAATCCGAGCTTAGCTACCTGTGCTCCGCTACCCTCGGAGACGAGTACCTTTCCGCTTCCTAGGCCAGCTCACGAAACGGGGTACAGCGTTCTGTGCCTCGCTCGAGAGTTCTCGAGCGCTGACCGCCTTCCTACCCGGGACACCCCGTCTGCCACGGTAACCAGGGGTCGAGCGTGCTCGGCCTCTCGACAAGAGTTCTTGCCGCCGGAACAGTCGGACCTCCTCGTCAACCGATCGACCAGCCTAGCCCCTGGCCGTTCGTTTCCCTTACCTCCGCGCCGCATAATTAACACCGGATCATATCGCGAGAAAAGAAACCGCGCCGGATAACACACACGCGCCCGCGCCGCGATTCTCGCGCCGCGGGCCGACCAGCCATTGGCCGGCCTCAAGGCCCGTTCGCACGCGTACCGCATCGCGCCGGTGCGGACCACCTGATTCGCGTCCGCCGCATAAACCGAATGCGCTCCCGACATTTGTAACTATCGCGACCGTCTTATAGAATACAATCCGCCCGCGTCCGCCGCATAAACCGAATGCGCTCCCGAAATTTGTAATTATCGCGACCGTCTTATAGAATATAATCCGCCCGCGTCCGCCGCATACACCGAATGCGTTGTAATTCTCGCGGCCGTCTCATAGCATATAATCCGCCCGCGTCCGCCGCATAAATCAGATGCGCTCCCGAAATTTGTAATTATCGCGACCGTCTTATAGAATATAATCCGCTCGCGTCCGCCGCATACACCGAATGCGTTGTACTTATCGCGGCTGTCTTATAGCATATGATCCGCCCGCGTCCGCCGCATAAACCGAATGCGTTTCCGTACTCTGTAATTGAACCACTGTAATAAACCACGTTTCGTATCAAAACTGCCTTCTGTCTCTGGGCCTACCATCGAACTCCTGGTCCGGCGAGCTAGTCCGCGTTCGATAAAAACAGCCAAAAGGCAGGCCGTTACACGTTGATAAATTCATCGTTCACCATCTACACGAGGAATTTGGGATACACCAAAGTCATGGTAGGAAAATAAATTGCACAGAAATAGGTAGTGAAAATATGTTTTGTTTCCGCAATAAAATCTCGCTCTCTAATGAATTAACATGCATAAACTGAAGTAGTATTGTGTGTGTAGAACATAACTAATAAGATTAACTTTTGTTTAGAAAATGTTTATAAGTTTTTTGATTGATTTGATATTATAATTGTTAAAAAAGTTCACAAACTAATAATCCTTAAATAGCAAGTGATTAGAATTGTTATCGTTCACGTTGGATAAACATGTGGGCTTTTAATGGAATTACAATTTCTTACAGAGCATCGTCGAGCAAATGGTTCATCACATCTCCGAGGAGAATCCTGAATGGACAGTTGCAGAGAGATCGGCGTGGATTGACAGTCTCCAGGTCTTCGGTTTCAGCAGGGCTATTCAAGTTTTCGGCTTAAATCAATTTAAAAAAAGTTGCGCCAAGATATCGAAAGGCTGTAATTGCGTTCTCGCGAATTATATTTCCCCACACAGCACAATTTCTAAATCCGAAATTGCTTTCTCTCTGTTTGCATCGTGCATCGCGCATCGTGTCTCGCGAGCAAATCTCTTTTTTCTCAAAATAATGTTAAATAAATTGCTAAAATACTATGAAATACTACTGTTAAATAAATTCTGAAAAAAGAAAAAATCTAAAAAAACGTGTTTATTTTCTTAGAAAAATTTCCATGTTACGCAAACTATTTAGTAAAAAAACAGTATAGACCAAACAAAAATTGTATGTATTATTGTTCTCATTTTTGTTTTTATATGGTTCGTGAATAAACTTTATAAAAATGGAAATTTTGTCCTACAATTGATAGAATAAATTAATGCCAAGAATGGCAGTAGAAGAACATATTTAATATTATTCTACAGTGCGAATAATAAATTTACTAAATAGATTTCTCATAAATTAAATTAACATTTAGTCAACTCTTTCATTAGTCAAACAAAAAAATACCATGGTTTTTTTTACATATTTATTTCATCCTTGAGAATATGTTTCTTATATCTATGTAAGAAGATATTATAAGCGCTCTCTCTCTCTCTCTCTCTCTCTCTCTCTCTCTCTTTCTCTCTTTCTCTCTTTAATATAATATAACATTTTACTTATACAGATTATTAATATATTAGACTATTAATAAAGAATGTATTACATTTCAGACATATTATCGGATTTTATAAATTGGGAACAAATAAAACAGTTATCGCAGAAACAGCAGGACGCAGTAAGAAGACAGTATCATTGTGGATTCGGAAATATGAAGAAGCAGACTCTAATGCTATAAAAGATCATAGGAAAAATAAATGCAAGGCCAAAAAAAAACTACAGCTCATCAAGATGAAGAAATCATCCAGTTGGTTGACAAAAATTCCTTCAATCCTGCTGCAACAGTTTTATAAAACGATAAATATCCAATCTCGGAAAGAACAGTAAGACGTCGCTTGAAAGCAGCTAAAGTTCGTTCGCATATACCAGCGAAAAAAATTGCACTCACAGAAAATCATCGAAATCGAAGAGTGCAATTTTCTAATCGGTACTTAAATACTCCACAAGAAGAATGGAAATATGGATGGATGAAAAAGTATTTTCTTCGAGTGAAGATGGAAGATACAGAGTGTGGCGACCGGACAGAGAACGCCTGAATCCAAAATACGTGCTCCCCTGTCAAAATAGTGGAAGAATTACATTAGGATTTTGGGGGAGCATGACATCCTTAGGATTAATGGATATTGTAGAAATTACACCACACATGAATGCAGAAGAATATGTGGGAATTTTGGAGGAAGTCCTGAAACCTTCTGCCAGACGAATATTTCCTGAAGAACAATACTCGATAATTAAGATCGTGCAAGACAATAGTGCTGTGCACACTTCAAGAAAGGTCCGAAGATGGTTTGAAGCGAATCCCGATTTTTAACTAATACCATGGCCTGCAAAATCACCCGATCTAAATCCAATCGAGAACGTTTGAGGCAGAATGCAAACATCATGGATAGCTGGTGAATTGAGAACTAAAGAAGCATTAGGAAATCATGTATATAATTAAATAACAAACTACAATTTACTTACTAGGATTATTATGCTGCTTATACCATAGATTATTAGTCTCTTTTATCAACATATTAATTGCTCCGATATTTTGCCCTCCCTGATCGCATACGGTTGCCACAGGTTTGAAGCCACATTTTATAATTACTGTTAACCATTGCTTTATACATCTTATTAGTTGAGCAGTACGAGTTGCACTATTACAAAAGCCATAGCCAATAGGCATATGATTACCAGATGCAAGACATCGAATGTAAAACATGATTGCATGGTCAGCAAATTTTCTCGTTCTTCGCATCCCCCAATCTTCGATTCCAACTATTTTATCTTTACTTCTGTCATAATGTAGGGCAGGTTGCAATGACATTTCATCCCAAATTAATACTACGTGTAAATCTTTGGGATCTATTTCTGTTGCGACTAATTTCAAATATTTGAACATGATATTATTGCACCCAATGTCTAAAGGAATAGTTTGCAATTGTTTATTCAAGGTAGTTATTGAAGGACACAATAGATATTTGAAGAGAAATTTGTATGATAAGCGGGATCTACGGCAAATTCCTATGCAAAATATCTTTTCTTCAACCATAAAACGTCTGGCCTGTTAATAAATTTAAAAAATACATATTTTTAAAAAATTATATCAACATATGTTCGGAAAAGGCGGCGTGGCCGCGAGGGATCACACCGAGAATCGCTCGCGCCAATTGCGAGCGCGCTCTCGCCTGCGTGACGCGTCGCGCTGACGGGCTCCGCTCCGCAGATCGCGCGGCTTAAAGGTCGGCTAGCAACCGCGCGAAGCAAACGGATGGAGCGGTCGAATACAAACAAACAACTTGTCTTCCGACTTTCTAGAAGATTCGCCACCGCCTTTGTCTTAGACAGAATTGTTGTCGATCACGGGCGAAATCTTCTGGAAAGTCGGAGACTATAAATAACGCACGCACGGCCGGGCCCGCACGCATATCGCACGTAGCCTTCGCTGTGTAATTGTATCACGCTTTAACTCCGATTTTCGCGGAACGTCGAACTCGCGCACTTCTGCTTTGTACACTGCACTTGTGAAAAATACACGTCCTTCCTTGCAATTGCTTTCTAACTCGCTTTCGTGCTTCTTCCTGCTTTTCCCAAACGACAAAATTCGGCAAGTGCTAATTTCACACATTTCTGGTCCTTCGAGCCGGATTCGCGTCGTGATAACCGGCTTCAATCCGCGATCCAGCCCTCGGCGTGGCTTCCATCGCGTCGTGAGTGATCTTGAAAGGGAAAGATGGAACGATTAATTAACTCCCAACGAGACATCTACGGGCGCATCGCCCGCACAGTAGAAAATCTTCGCAAAACCGGCGCCGCCAAAATCTCGCTTCCCCTCGTTCGCTCCACGCTGTCGGTCCTCGAGGGCAAGTGGGCCAAATTCCAAGCGCAGCATGACCGCCTGCAAGCAGAGTTTGGTGAGGAGTTCGATAGGAGCAAGTACAATACGGAGGACTTTCTGAATACCGTCGAAACGGCCTACATTCAACAGAGAACCAAGCTTCTGGAGTACGAGGAAAAGCTCGAGGAACCGAAGGATCTCGATGACTCGAAGAGCAGGGCAGGGCATGCGACCTCTCGCAACGTATTTCCCCGAATCCAGATGCCGGAGTTCTCAGGAAAATTCGAAGATTGGCCTGCCTTCCGAGATTTGTTCTCCTCCATCGTAGTGACTGACGACGCCCTGTCAAAGGTCGAAAAATTTCACTATCTAAAGACAAGCGTGAAAGGGGACGCTGAGCAACTAATAAAAAGTTTACCGTCCACGGAGGAGAACTTCGAGCGCGCCTGGTCGATCCTCAATGACCACTTCGAAAATAAGAGACTGCTGGTGAGAGCTTACCTTGCAGCATTTACTTCACTTCCGAAAATGAAGGGTGAGTCCGTCGCCGATCTCCGACGCATCTTCCACGGAGTGGTCTCCACCATCGGCGCATTGGAGGGCATAGGGCGACCGATCGCAGATGGCACGGACCTCTTTGTGCACATGGTCGTGGAACTCCTTGACGCCAAAACCCGCCGAGAATGGGAGAGCTCGCTCGGGAAAACCGTCGTGCCACCGTCTTACGAGGAGCTTCGCGACTTCTTGCAGGAGCAGCTGATGACGCAGGAGGTGCTCCGGGTGGCCAAGGGCGAGACATCCTCGGGAAAGCCTGGTGAGAAGACGAGCCGTTCAACTCGGGCCAACCACGTCAAGGCTCAGGGGACGGACGCCGGCCGCAGCTGCCCACTCTGTAAGAAAGAGCATTTCTTAGCCTTCTGCGAACAGTACAAGCGAAAGACAGCCCAGGAGCGACGAGAGGTAGCCACTACGCATCAACGCTGCTTGAACTGTTTGGGTCGACATCTGATCGGTGAGTGCTCGTCCACCAAGACTTGCTATAAGTGTTCGGGTCGGCATCACCTCTTCTTCTCAATGCAGCCGTAGTACTCACGCCGTGTGATGTGCATCGTTTGACATAACTTATATAACTCACTGTACTTACTTTCGCAATCAGCTGACTTTAGCACGTGTCGCACGGATACCCGAGAGGGATCGACACTTCGATCGACTAAGTTCGCGCTGTTTCGTCGACCGTCACCGACGAGGCGGGCGGGATGTTCGGAAAAGGCGGCGTGGCCGCGAGGGATCACACCGAGAATCGCTCGCGCCAATTGCGAGCGCGCTCTCGCCTGCGTGACGCGTCGCGCTGACGGGCTCCGCTCCGCAGATCGCGCGGCTTAAAGGTCGGCTAGCAACCGCGCGAAGCAAACGGATGGAGCGGTCGAATACAAACAAACAACTTGTCCTCCGACTTTCTAGAAGATTCGCCACCGCCTTTGTCTTAGACAGAATTGTTGTCGATCACGGGCGGAATCTTTTGGAAAGTCGGAGACTATAAATAACGCACGCACGGCCGGATCCTCACGCATATCGCACGTAGCCTTTGCTGTGAAATTGTATAACGCTTTAACTCCGATTTTCGCGGAACGTCGAACTCGCGCACTTCTGCTTTGTACACTGCACTTGTGAAAAATATACGTCCTTCCTTGCAATTGCTTTCTAACTCGCTTTCGTGCTTCTTCCTGCCTTTCCCAAACGACAAATTTCGGCAAGTGCTAATTTCGCACAACATAAGATATCAATGAAAAGAATATTACATGTATTTATCACATCTAGATATTCATACATCATTTTGATATGATTTCTCAACTCGGAAACGTAGTTAACTTCAAGCGAAAAAACGTTATTGACGGCTTGTGTAAGTGTGAATTCAAAAAGAATAATCAACTATAATTTTTAATTTCTTGGGGCTTAGGTTCGGTTTGACCATCTCCGATTAACGCAATCTTCCAATTAAGTACGACATATCCAATGAACTGTACAATCGTATTTGTCCTTAAGCAGTGCAATTGATCAGTTCCACTGGATTTGTTACTTAATCGGAGGCTCGCGTTAATCGGAGAAACCGGCCCTTAGAATTTAAAACATCTATTGTACACCGGAACTAACAATGATAGCTATTACATATTGTTACGCTCGCCGGGCGTTAGCCACTCTTTCGCTCTAGCACACACTCGCGACGCGCACTCCGGCACTCACTCAATAAATAAGGCTCGTTATTTTATAAAAAGGAACTCGTTTAATGTAGATTTGTTTGTACACGGAGCTCGGGTTAACACGCCCGATCGTGACGGACACCCGAAGCGTAATCTGACAGTCGTAATTATCAATAACACAGCCGTCGCTAAGGACGATTCGCGACTTCTCGCTACGGGGCGACCCGCATGAGCGCACGGAACGGGCGTACAGCACGGGCGTAACAATATTTATGATAATAAAAATATAACATAATGTTAGTAAATATATAAATATACAAAGCATAAAGCGGGACTTACAATAAGAATTTGAGGTGTAAAATTTATACTTTAAGCCTTAAGCTGTAAGAAATTGACAAATCATAGTTAAATATTTTTTTCACATACAACTGTGATTTATCAATTTCTTACAGCTTAAGGCATAAAACGTAATTTTCCACCTTAAATTCTATCATTGTAGACTCCTCCTAATCTACACACACATTTCATATAAATATTCTATAAAGAAATTATGAAAAAGTTATTGAACAATACTTGTATTTATGAAAAAAAATTAGAAAATTATATAGGGACATGATCAAAATTTTATTTAAAAAATGCCGTGATATTTCCCGGATTTTCCTGGTAATTATTGACTACGTTTATACGACGGCTTAAAATACAATTTAATAACTACTGTACATTATTTAATCCAAAAAAATTTTTTTTTTATTTGAATAAATCTTTTAATATATATATTAGAAACTGTAGTTTAAGTATAAAAAAAACTCATATTTACATAATTATAATGATCAAATTCCTGATTGTAATGTAAAAAATTCCATAAAAATTGCAAGTGTTGACAGAGACTAAATACTCTGTTTTATTATAATGACCAGAAATGTTTATACAATAGTAAGATTAGATTTTCGATTAAGATTGGAAATGTACCCGTGGTGCTTTATCATGGTTCCTTATGAGCATATTCATAAAATTCTGCCGTACATGTGCTGTTGTATCTATATTCCCTTTATGATCATTTGTACATAATTGTATTGTTCGTGACCTGTTGTTTTTTTTGCTACGTTAGTAAGTCTCTTTAATCGTCTATAAGCTTTCTTCATTTTTACTATTTTTTCGTATAATTTCTTCGCTGTAGGACTTAATAAATTTTTACGAGTAATTTCTTGAACATTGGGTCTTGCACATAATTTTAATCGTGCATTTTGTTCATTTGATGTCTTTTGAATATTCTCGATATCTTTTTGTTGTTGCCTTAACGCAAACAATGTTGCTTCTTTATACTTTTGCAGTTTAATTTACTGTTCAGCCAATGCTTTTTCATTTTTTTTTGTTGCAACAACATATTGTTTTGTTGTTGCAACGTCTCTTGTTCGTACAACAATGTTTGTTCTTGTCTGTTCAATGTCTGCTCATGTTGTTCTTCATGTTGTTCTATATGTTGTTTTCCATGTTCATTATAATTGACATTAATATTTTCAGATGTATGTTGTGATACTTCTTATATGTGCAATGTCTGCTCATGTTGTTCTTCATGTTGTTCTACATGTTGTTTTCCATGTTCATTATAATCGACATTAATATTTTCAAATACATGTTGTGATACTTCTGATATGTGTTGTGACACAAGCACAGATGAGACTGCAAAGTGCAGTAATATTCTTTTTGTTGGAGAACCGCTGTAATCATCATCACAAAAATGCTTATAGCATATTCTTAATTTTTTAATTTCACTTTCATCTTCTAATTGTTTCATATTCAATTTTTGAAACCATTTTTTGCGACGTTCGACATCCTTTGGGAACGCATGAGAGGGAACGTTTTTTCCCGACCGACATTCCGAGATACAACATCTTCTCACCATATTACCAAATTTATAGCGAGGGTAATTTATAGTGGTAATAATGCGACCTAATAACAGCAAGTAATAATAATATTGTGAAATGTACTAACAGAACGCCAATTGAGATAATAAATCAGTTACCACATTACTCACCAGTTAATTAGCAATTATAGCTTCTTGTTAGTCTGATTGGATCAGGTCGGATATTCAAAGCACGTAATATTGGATAACACTTGATTATTTTAATAATAGTAATGAACAGTAACCTCAACCTGTGTAATGCGTGATCACGCGTAATTAAAAGGTAAATACCGATTGATACCGACAGCCATATTGATTATTAGTTCAGCTCTTGTGGGTGATGTACAGCGAGGGCGCCACAAACGCTGGCTCCTCCAAAACCATGGGAGATTGTAGCCCCTGGACTCATCGTCCGGTTCCTCGACAGCCAGGCTGGCCGGGCCTTGGCTCGTCGACCGGGGGCTCCGTCGACCGGAGGTGGCTCCGTTCCTTGACGGGAACCTTCGTCGGGACGTCTCCTTCTTCGGGTCTTCCGTACTCGGGCTGCAGTGTTCTCGCGCCGCTGGTGACGCCTTGACAGGCCAGCTGATTTTCCGGCTGTGGGCTCCAGCGTGACCCGCCCGTCGACCGTCCGCCCTCGGAAGCCCCTGGTTGCTGGTTGTCCAGCCGTCCTTCGATGCGGCATACGCCGTTACAATTCCGTGACCCTGGGCATCTGCTCCGCACTCCCTCGACCTGTAACGCTCGCAAAAGATCTTAATCCTAACCTAAATGTTCGCTCTCCGCCCGCCTCGGGCGGAAGCACCATCCCTGACGCCTCCCTCGGCCGAGCTCCTATCTGGGGTGAGGGACGTGACATTTGTCACGTCACAATATATACATTATTTTTCTATATGTCAAAATAGTTCACACATACACTTTCCACGCGAAACGAGGTGCCACATGGGTTCATGACGCGCTTTACAAGCTCGTTTAAGTACATGTGTGGGCGGGGGGATTTTTCTCTCCTGCACCCCCTTCCCCGCATGCATGTACTTTATAATTTTGCTTTACAACTTGGCATGTACTTTAAGTTGTAAAGCGAGGTCCACGCTGCTTACCGGCGCAGGTGGGTGCGGGAGGGGGGGGCAAAGCCCCCCCTTGTACCCTCCCGCGCGCGTGCGTGCGTGCGTGCGTGCGTGCGTGCGTGCGTGCGTGCGTGCGTGCGTGCGTGCGTGCGTGCGTGCGTGTGTGGGTGCGTGCGTGTGTGCGTGCGTGCGTGCGTGCGTGCGTGCGTGCGTGCGTGCGTGCGTGCGTGCGTGCGTGCGTGCGTGCGTGCGTGCGTGCGTGCGTGCGTGCGTGCGTGCGTGCGTGCGTGCGTGCGTGCGTGCGTGCGTGCGTGCGTGCGTGCGTGCGTGCGTGCGTGCGTGCGTGCGTGCGTGCGTGCGTGCGTGCGTGCGTGCGTGCGTGCGTGCGTGCGTGCGTGCGTGCGTGCGTGCGTGCGTGCGTGCGTGCGTGCGTGCGTGCGTGCGTGCGTGCGTGCGTGCGTGCGTGCGTGCGTGCGTGCGTGCGTGCGTGCGTGCGTGCGTGCGTGCGTGCGTGCGTGCGTGCGTGCGTGCGTGCGTGCGTGCGTGCGTGCGTGCGTGCGTGCGTGCGTGCGTGCGTGCGTGCGTGCGTGCGTGCGTGCGTGCGTGCGTGCGTGCGTGCGTGCGTGCGTGCGTGCGTGCGTGCGTGCGTGCGTGCGTGCGTGCGTGCGTGCGTGCGTGCGTGCGTGCGTGCGTGCGTGCGTGCGTGCGTGCGTGCGTGCGTGCGTGCGTGCGTGCGTGCGTGCGTGCGTGCGTGCGTGCGTGCGTGCGTGCGTGCGTGCGTGCGTGCGTGCGTGCGTGCGTGCGTGCGTGCGTGCGTGCGTGCGTGCGTGCGTGCGTGCGTGCGTGCGTGCGTGCGTGCGTGCGTGCGTGCGTGCGTGCGTGCGTGCGTGCGTGCGTGCGTGCGTGCGTGCGTGCGTGCGTGCGTGCGTGCGTGCGTGCGTGCGTGCGTGCGTGCGTGCGTGCGTGCGTGCGTGCGTGCGTGCGTGCGTGCGTGCGTGCGTGCGTGCGTGCGTGCGTGTGTGTGTGTGTGCATATAACATCTACTATTTAATATAGTCAGGATAGTTATTGACGATAAGAAAAATATATATAACTTGCGCCCTATTTACCGCGCCGGCTCTTACTGCCTCTTTTCCTTTAATCGATTTAATCACGAGAGCCTTATAATTTTTAATTCTTAAATTGTAGATGTTATGCATACACACACACACACACATACAAACGCGGAAAGGGGGGGTTCAAGGGGGGCCTTTGGTCCCCCCTCCCTCACCCACCTCCGCCGGTAGGCAGCGTGGAACTCGCTTAATAACTTTAAGTACATGCTAAATTGTAAAGCAAAATTATAAAGCACATGCATGGAGGGGTGCAAGGGGGCTTACATGCGTGAGCGCACGTGAGTAGGAGGGCTTTTCTCCCCTGCACCCCCCCATGCATGTACTTTATAATTTCGCTTTACATCTTAGCATATACTTTAAATTCTAAAGCGAGTTCCACGCTGCCTACTGGCGGAGGTGGGTGCGGGAAGAAGGGTCAAAGGCCCCCCTTGCAGCCTTCCGCGCGCGCGCGCGCGCGCGCGCGTGTGTGTGTGTGTGTGTGTGTGTGTGTGTGTGTGTGTATGCATAACATCTACAATTTAATATAGTCAGGATAGTTAAAGAATAAATTCCACGCATTGTACTTAAACGAGCTTGTAAAGCGCGTCATGAACCCATGTGGCACCTCGTTTCGCGTGAAAAGTGTATGCGTGAACTATTTCAACATTATATAATATTAGTTATTTATGCCTTCCAATACTCAAAATAGCCGCTATATTTTCTAAACTTTTTTTTGTTAATAACTTTTTAACGAATAACGAGCGACGGCTAAAATAATATATAATGGAAAATAGAAATACCGAAGATTACGTAGAAGTTTTAAAACAAATAACAAATACTGTCCTTTCATTATTACGCATGTGTCAAAAATGTTTGATTCTTTTGTATTCGTGCGCGTATATTTTGAAAAAGGCTTCCTCTAACTAACAGATTACAACTTACGCAGTGCTAATAATCTACAAAAATTAAATTGTATCGCCTAGGGATTTTTTTTAGTACCAACATTAACCCTTCTTTTTTTTTTTTAGAAAAATGTCGATCGTGTAATCAAATATTTGACATGTGTAGAGTTTAATAGAAAGTTTAAATCAAAATTAATTTATATTATTAAAATATGTATTATTAACATTATTAATTGCATTATTTATTTATTACATTACACTATATTACATTAATAATATTTTTTATTTTATAAATACCTTATTTTTTTTTACGTTTTTTCTCTTCTTATTTTTTTCTTTTTCTCTCTCACTTACTGTTTTAAGGAAATTTTAGTGCAAAATAAATGTTGTTTCTCTCTCTCTCTCTCTTTTTCTCTCTCTCTTTGTTAGTGAAGAAACGTAAATTTATAAATCCGATTCTAACAAATCATGCAAGCACTAAGCAATTAACACACTTATATAATAATATATTATTTTTTCAGTATTATTTATATGTAGGGATGCTCTATAAAAGTAAATTATTATTAATAGAGGAAAGTCCGTTATTATGAGATAGGTTCTTAATATGAGATAACAGGATTTCTTTTAAATTTGTAACAATGCGCGTTTTTCAAGGCATCGTGCCTAACCGCCACCCGCCGGATGCCGCCCGACCGATTATTTAAACGCAAAACGCGGCACCGGTGCCTTCCCCGCACGGCGCTGACAAGCGCCGAAGGAAGCCGATCCCCGCCAAAGACGAGCGCGCGGGACCGCACCGATCCCACTACCGCGCGACTCGCCTGACGCCTCCCTCCCACCGAACCCGCCGCGCCGAGTGATATATAAGCCGGCGAGAGACAGGAAGAGTTTTGCATAGTTGTTTGCATTTTCTGGATTTGCTCCGAGTTTTGTGTGAGAACTGTGCCGACAAGGACCGACTCCGAGGCTGCTGAGAGGACGGGAGACAGGGTGGCACGGTGTCCCCTGAAAAGGCTGCGTCTGGACACCCCTCCAACTCGGAGGGTAGGACTATAACGCCGAAGCAAGCGCTTAAAAGACAAACTGACGTTGAGCTAGATAAAACTAGCTCTGATAAACTTCCCCGCATAGACACAAATACACAAGGTAAATTCAACACTTTTAACCGCTTTCAATGCCTTGCCGATTCGGATAATGTACATGAGAGAGATGAGGAGGAAATCGTTCAGCCTAAAAATAGCAAAAAGAACTTTAAAAAGCATGTGAGTAAAGATATCAACTCAATTAATCGCGATGCGGCGTTGATAGCAAATGCAGACAGCCGTAACCTGAGCAGAAAACCGCCTCCTATTTATCTTGCATCTAAAATTATCAACTACGCTGAATTCTCTGATCTACTCAAACAAAGCGTGGGAGAGAATTTTTACCTCAAGTTTCTTGGAAATCAAATCAAGATTCAATTCTTTAATTTAGAAGATTATACTGGTTTTAAAAAATTCGCGATTGAACAACAGTACGCCTTTCACACTTACTCCTTACCTGAGGACAAATCGTTAACAGTCACATTAAAAGGTCTATCAAATATACAAAACTTAAAAATTTCGAATGAACTGGAGAAGCTTGGTATTAAAATAAATACATGTTCTCAAATTAATGACAAAAATAGCTTCTATGCTACGTACAAGAAAGTTTATTTCTTTATTTAAATATTAAATTTGCATAGCGAACACTGCGATACGGCCTTCGCGCATACGTTCGCGCTACTGACTTTATGCGGATTTGAACTTTTCGCTTTATCGGAGGACGAAGGGGAGAGTTTCCATTCTTCTAGAGCGCGAATTCGATTCTCGAGAAATTTATTAAACGCTTGGTAAGAGGGAGGATTCCGGTCCTCGCTAAACTTGAGATTCCATGCCTTTTTGTAACCGCGTCGAGTTTCTGCGTCCCGAGACTCACTAACATGTCGCTCCAAAGATCCTCCAGAGTACGATTTAATTTGTTAAGAGCCGCGACAGCGGTGTGAATGCGGTCAGAGAGGGACTGTAGCTCGATCGCGGATTCTTTTGCGACTGCGGGCAAATTGAACAACGCAGTCATATGCACGTTTATCAGGCGGCGTTTGTTCTCAAAACGCGTGTTTAGAGTGTCCCACGCGATATCGAAATTATCGGCGGTGACTCATATGTCTTTTACGCAATCAAGAGCGCGGTCTGTTAGACATGAAATTAAGTAATGCATTTGCGTAAAATTCGACAAATCTTTATTATGTAGAATAAGAGACGTGAATCGATCGCGGAAACTCTCCCATTCCTCATACTTCCCGTCGAACGGAGGAAGTTTCATCGGCGGTAAATGCGAGATCGAATAGGCGGACGAAAATCCCGGGGACTGCTGTCCGAAACTGAACGATTGATTCGGGGGGTACGTACGGCTCCAGTTCTTCAAGGCACTCGGATATGTGATCGGATGCGGTTTGATACATCTCCTGGGTGGCTTCGAACCTCAGGCTCTGGAAGTAGTCGTAACCGGGGCGCTCTGCGACGGGGACAGCAGCCAGGAGAGCACGATGTCCACCCTTCGCCTCTTCCCAGTCCTCCTTCAACGTCTGGATTCGATTGCGGATTTTCGCCGCAGTCAGATTCTTTCTGCCCAGCTTTTTGAAGTTGTCTAATGCGCGTTCGATGACTCGGAACCGCATAGACTGACCTTCTAACAGCGTCTCCATGACTCAGAAATGATTCCTCGTAGCCGAATAAAGGGCTTCGATCCGGCTCGAAGGACCAGAATGTTTCGTGCTCGGCCAAGGGAGCCTTGGGACACGAATGTTTGCCGGATTCCGCCCTGACAAGGGCGCGAAGCGTATAGCTGATCGGCGAGGAATTTTCAAATCAATACCGCTGTTTCTTTGCTAATTTCTTTAATTACAGCACAAATAAGCACAGTCGGTCTTTACAGAGATAGTGAGCGATGCGTGATTTCACTAAGCGGCGTATCACGTGCGATGCTTTAACGTTACGCTGGGGTACGGCTCCGAGAGCGACGAGTCCCGCTCAGAAATTAAGTTTTCGTGCATCGAGTCGGTGAGGAGAAGCGCGTTTTCGCTCACTGAGGTCGTCCACTTCCCCGTTGAAGACGGCTGGTGGAGCATATGACCTCCGTTTCGCGCGGCACTCGATCGAGGATGCGGATCGTGGCGACCGGATTTAGACTTTACGGCGCGAGAGCGATTTCTATTCTGCCTGCCGGCGGATGGTCGTGTTCCGGCATGAGGGTGGCTCAGCGGGGGAGCCGGGTGCGTTACAGGGAGGACGAATCATATCGATCCGTGATCGAACTATTGTACGAAAGCGCGTAAACGCGTGCGCATGACTCGTATGAGTTCGCACAAATTGAACGGGAGCGAAGGATTATTGGGCGACGCTCCATGGCAAGGCCGTGTGCGATACTTCGGTAATGGCCCTTTCTTTTCGCCTCACTTCGCGATCAGGGCCGCTGGCAAAGATACGGTGCCCAACAATTCCTCTCTCGCAACAGATTCGGGTTCTATCCTCAACAGTAAGCTATCCATATTCTTGTCGACAGTTTCTCATTCGCTGAATTTATATAATATGTTATGTTTAAAATTTTTATATTTGTATCTCTCAAGGTAGCAACAGGTTCGAAATAATTGAAGGAGATAGTATTGTTGTTACTGGAATAGTACGAATTCCAACCAATATTGAAAATGAAAAGATATCTGCCAATCTTGCTGAATATGTCGATGATGAAGAAGAAATGAATAGAAAAGATATATATAAAGAATTAAGACTTCGTGGTTATCAATACACCGGCGTATTTCGTGGATTAAAAAGCGCATCCGTTACGGGATCAAACGGTCATATCGCCTGGACATATAATTGGGTAACATTTATGGACAGTATGTTACAAATGAAGATTTTAGGAAAAAATTTGAGAAACCTTTTGGTTCCAACAAAAATCCGCAAGCTGACAATTGATCCAAAATATCACATGCAGTTGATGAAACGTATTCAAGATTACCCAGTTGAAAAAAGACGTAAGTAACACAAGTATGATATAATGCAACCAAAAGCAAATTAATTTTATGATCCAATAAATTAATTTTTTTTACTGTGCTACATTGCAGAATTCTCTATTCGTCATCACAAGTCTCTAGACGTTATAATATCCGGAGGAATAGAAATTTGTGGCATTGTGGCAACACCTATATTTCAACGACAAAAAACAGTTAACACCATTCTTGAAGAATATAAATTTGTTGCTCATCGTGATTTAGAAACTATGTCGTTACAAGATGCAGTAAGGATGTCGGTGCATATTGCACTCGAATGTTACAATATGATAAATGTTAAAATTATCGAATTTGTCGATGACAGTGATAAAGTGACACCAGAAGATTTAAATTCTCCACTTGTAAGTAAAATCTTAAATGATTTACCGCAGATTCGACATCACACTAGACTCGTGACGACTCAAGAGAAATTCCCAAATATCTTTTTGCCCGACAACATTTCTACAACGGAGATTACTAAGTTGTCTAAAGACGAGAATTGTTTAATGATCTTTGGTTTCGATATTTTGACAAAAAAAAGTAAGAAATTATATAAACAGTTGCTATCTTTGTTAATGCCGCAAGGTTTTCTACTGACCCTAGAGAAATCCGGTTCGGTCTACGATTATTCATGTCTAAAAATATATAATTTGGATGTTATACTGGAGAAACAAGTAAATGAAAAAACGCTTTTATTATTAAGAAAAACGCAAAATATTGCGAGAAACCAGCGGATTGTACATGTAAACAATTACGAGTTTACATGGATAGATAAACTGAAATCAATAATGAGTGTGCAAAACGAGACTAGTATAGATACAAGGATCATACTCGTCGCAGAAAAAGATTTCGAATGCGGGCTGCTCGGTCTTATTAATTGTTTGCGAAAAGAACCTGGAGGCGAAATAATTAGAAGCGTATTTATTCAAGATAACAAAGCGCCTGGTTTTTCCTTGCAAGAACCATTGTACATGAAGCAGTTGCAATTGGACCTACCAATCAACGTTATACGTTCCGGTAACGTTTGGGGATCATACAGACATTTTCCATTACCATCGTTGGAACCAAAACTCGTACAAAGTGCTCGTGTTAAACAGCTGGTGCGTTAAAAAAATTTTATTATAAATTTTATTATTCATACAAAATTATTTTCTTAAAAAAATAAAAAAGAACGCCAAGAGTAGACGCGTCCTCCGCGCGTCTAGAGATTTGATACGCCTAACTAGCGCGAATTTGTAGTTGCCAGTAAAATCAAATATAATTATTGTACTTGCAATGTGTCTATATACACTATAATAAAGAGATCTGATGTGTACAATAGTATAATAATAATAATAATGTTTTATTACGTTTTTCTTTTTTTATATTTTTAACTGTCAAACGCTTAATTTTAAAAATATATAAATTGAAATAAGTTGAATATGATTCAATATTTTTGTTATTTATTTTCTTATAATTTATTATACTTATTAAATTATTACTTATTAAATTATTAAATTTATATATATTTCTTTTTCTAAATGTAAAATTTGTCCTTAAAGATTTTTAAAAATAATAATACTTAAATTTTGAAATAAATATTTATTTCTTATATTTATTTTACTTTTTTATAAAATGAATGCAAGAGGATAAATCACAATATAATTACAATGTATGTGTTTTAGTGGGCGTAGACTTGACGTAAGATTCTACTGTGTCTCTTGATAAATAATTATTTATATTTATTTATAACAGGTACAAGGAGATTTGACTACTCTTTGCTGGATGCAATACCATATACCTTCTCACATTAAGCGTGAAGATCTCGTTAATGTAATTTATGCGCCTCTAAATTTTAAAGATATTATGTTGGCTACTGGTAAAATGCAAACTATGGCATTATATTTTGACAATTTATCTGATTTACTCGGCTTGGAATATGTTGGATTCGATATACATGGACAGAGATTAATGGGAATGTCCTTATATGGGTAAAATGATGAATGTCTCTATCAATATTCACTTAATTAAGAAAACTATTCATATTTACTAATATAAATTTAATATTTAATTAAAAATGTATCAGATTAAATTTTATTTATGTGAAAAGTACGTCAGATATAACACAAAATTATATGCTTCTAAAAATTGTTATGTTTAGAGGAATAACGAACATATGCGTGCCCGATAAATATCTTAGTTGGAATGTACCCGACGAATGGACAATGGAAGACGCAGCAACGGTTCCGTGTGTATACAGCACGTGCTATTATGCCTTGTATATCAAGGGTAAAATGAAAAAAGAAGACAAAGTCTTGATCCATTCTGGTACTGGAGGCATTGGCCAAGCTGCGCTCCATTTTGCGCTTCACGAAGGTTGCGAAGTGTTTACGACAGTTGGAACTGTCGAGAAACGGCAATTTATAAGAGAAACGTTTCCCTCTATTCCCGAAGATCATATCGGAAACTCTCGGGATACAAGCTTTGAGCAAATGATTATGCAGCGTACAGGAGGTCGTGGGGTGGATATCGTGTTAAATTCCTTAGCCGAAGAGAAATTGCAAGCATCTGTTCGCTGCTTAGCCAATGGTGGCCGTTTTCTAGAAATTGGAAAATTTGATATGGTTTCTAATAATCCGTTGGACACATCTGCCTTCTCTAAAGGCATCAGTTTCTATGCTATTTTATTAGACAGATTCTTTTTTGAACATTCAGAACGAAAGATAAAAGTGTGGAAAGGAATCGGAGAAAGTTTAAAAAAAGGCATTATTAAACCGCTAAGTAGAACAGTCTTTAAAAGAAATGAGGTAGAAGCTGCATTTAGATATATGGCCACTGGAACACATATTGGCAAAGTACGATCATTTTGAGATATAGAAATAATTAATTATATTAATTATTAAGTCATGTGGAACATTCTTTTAATTTAATTAATGTCGTAAAGATAATAACAAATGTTTAGTTAAATTAATTTTGCTAAATTATGATTTATTGACTTTTTTTTGGAGGTATTATTGATAAAAATATGTTTACATTAATATAATTTATATTAATGAGTAACTTTTCGACATCCTTTTGTTATTATTAAAGAGTAACGTATAGTTTTGTTCGCTCTTATCTTGAATATTACAAATAAATGTTATTCCTTGTAATAACAAAATTAAATCATAAAATGCAATTAAAATTAATAATAAAATATAAAATAATATTAATATCTAAGAAAAGAAAAGATAAAATTTTTGTTTTATTATGTTTTGCTTTATAGTAATATTGTATTTTAATTAACTGATTATTTATAGATAATAATAAAGGTTCAGGAAGAAAATGAGCCTTTGGATGCTCCTCTACTTGCTCACCCGCAATATTATTGTTTGGAACATAAATGTTACGTCATTTTGGGTGGACTAGGCGGTTTTGGTTTAGAATTAGCAAACTGGTTGACTCTTCGAGGTGCAAAAAATCTGGTTTTGACATCACGAACCGAGATTAAAACAGGTTATCAGCAATCAAGAGTAAAGCTATGGAGATCTAACGGTGTGGATGTACAGATCGTTACTGTCGATGATACTTTGAAACATGAAGATTGTGAATCCCTATTAAAATTTGCTGAAGAAAGAGCACCAGTGGATGCCATATTTAATCTTGCAGTTGTTTTAAAAGATTGTATATTTCAAAATCAATCACCTCAAACGTTCGAGGATTCATTCAAATCAAAAGCATGGATGACAAAAAAAATGGACGAATTGTCGAGAAAGATTTGTCTGCAACTTCGACATTTTGTCGTTTTTTCCTCCGTGTCGTGTGGAAGAGGAAACGCAGGCCAGACAAATTATGGGATGGCTAATTCCGTAATGGAGAGAATCTGTGAGAAAAGGATGGAAGAAGGATTGCACGGTTTAGCGATACAATGGGGTGCTGTTGGTGATGTCGGACTCGTGGCAGATAGGCAAGAAGAAAATAAGGAATTGGTTATTGGAGGTACATTGCAACAACGAATATCTTCATGTTTGGAGACATTAGAAGTATTTCTGTTACAAGATCGACCTGTTGTAAGCAGTATGGTTGTTGCTGAAAAAAGTGCAAATATCAGTGGATCAATAAATATTTATGAAACAATTATTCATATCATGGGTAAGCAATTTTTTAAGCAGCTAATATAATAAAAAATCCTGAAGTATTTATAGAAAGTATATCATTAGTATACTATTTTAAAAGATATTACACAGAATAACATAAAAAATTTATTCTTAATTTTTAATTTAATTTGAAATAGGATTGAAAAATGTACACACAATAGCACAAAACATATCTCTGGCCGAGGTGGGTATGGATTCAATGATGGCAGTAGAAATTAAGCAGACATTAGAAAGAGAGTTCGATGTCTTTTTAACGGCGCAAGATATCCGAAATCTAACTTTCGCTAAACTCAAACAAATGACAGATACAGCCGAGCTGAGAACAACGAACGACATAAATAAAATTGATACAAATAATAAGGAAGGTTTGGTCATGCTGATTCGAAAAATAACCAACTCAGACTTTGTTCCAAATATTCTTGTAGAACTTGCTACAAAAAAGGAGGTTGATGGAGACTATGTATTTCTCATACCAGGAATCGAAGGATGTTCAAGCGTATATAAATCCATAGCATCAAGAATTAAATATTCAACAACATGTTTGCAACATAATACACTTAATATTCAAAGTTCAGGTCAAAGTCATTCAGTGATGAAGTTAGCCGCTTATTTACTGCCTGTACGAAGTCGTAAATTATTCAAACTTTTTATTTCAATTTTCATTATTTAATAATGAATTTATATGTATATATATAGATACATATATAAGTAATATCTAACAACAACAAATCTTATTATTATAGCTTATATATACATTAATTCATATTTATTTTCTTAGCACATATTAAAGAAAATAAGAAATCAAAAGAAATTTTTAATAGTGGGTTATTCATTTGGATCCTTAATTGCCATCGAATTAGCAAGGTTATTAGAAGCTAATGATTTCTCAGGACGGTTAATACTGATAGATGGAGCCCCTGATCAAATGAAATTTTGGCTTAATCAATATTTTAGCTGCACACACACATTTCGCAACATGAATTAAAAAATATAATATTACTTTCTGTGTTGGAAATTGTTCGAGATTCCCTTAACGTTGCGCCGTCCGATCAGATGGCAGCATCGATTGGGTAACGACGCTCGATCACCGCGGCAGCTTGCGCCCGCACGGGCGCGCTCATCGCCACCGTCTTCCTCGCGATCGAGGCATTTGTGAAAATGGCCGCGCAGTGATCAGACGCACGATGTGTGCTCTGTGCATCTTGATTGTGACTATACACATTGAAGTGCTCACCGCAGTGATTACAGCTGCTGAGATACTGCATTAACATGTAAAGCGACCACACATCCAGCTCTACTCAGGATACATCAACACGACGACTCAGGCTCACATGTGCGCGAGTGCCGACCGCCACGTGTCTCACCGGCTCACGGGCGAACCACACGAGGAGGGCAATTGATATAATTGTCGCTCGCCTGCAACGATCATACAAAGACTTTTCTTTTATACACCGCTCATCGATTCTCAGGTCAGACTGTAACAATCTCGATACATTAAAGACGGCTCAGACTGTGGTCTGAGTTACACAAAATAAAGTGCATATTCGAGTTAACACCTTCCACGCGCGTCCTTCTCATCCCGCTTCCATTGCCGGGATTAATCAGCGATTTCGCGAACATTTGGTCCTTCGAGCCGGATGCGTGGAACTTACAGTGTAGCTCGGACACATCTCATATGAACAGAGCACGCCCTTCACGACATGCCAACGTAGACATTATCGCGCGCTTTCGCGAGTGAAGGACAGACATTCTCACGCGCGCTCGCGAGTGTTACGAAAACATGCTCACGCGCTCCCGCGAGTGTACATAGACATTTTCACGTGCTCAATACATGACATTGTAGATTCTCGATTCGCGTAGTGTTGTCCTAACGCGTCTCTCGAACGTTCTCGCCTCATGCAGTGTTTCTCATACGTGTCTTGACATTTCTCAGGTTTCTCATCGTGCGCAGCTCAGGGACGGCTCAACATGACGGAACCCGCAAAAGCGGGTACGGGCGGTACGGACACCATGATGCCACAGCTCGAAATATCACCGGCTCGCACATCGGAACGCCAGGTTTCACCCGTGCGCTTGCCCACGGAGCTCATCCTAACTGAACCGACTGGCGGCGGTGCGGAATATTGGCGACACGCTGCCAACTTGTGCAGAGGACATGCCGTTAGAGGAGGTCATCCAAATCTCAATGCATCTCGAAAAAGCGAACAAGGCGTTCCTCAAGGAACACGCCTATTTCGAGGTCTCATGGCCGGCGGCGCTCATCGATCATGAATATTTCTCCAACGACGCCTTCGCCGTGGAGGCGGAGGAGTGCATGACGGCTCGTCGCGCTCTGGCAAAGCTCAAGGGCGCATTGGCGGAAAAGATCGCTCCGACTACGGCTCCTGTAGCGGCTCAGCCCTCACAATCTCAGCAGAGATTGCCGGACATCAACATCCCGTCCTTTAAAGACGTGTACGAGGCATGGCCTACATATCGCGATCTTGAAGGCAGTGATTTATGACAGCCAACGGCTCACAGACGTGGAGAAACTCCACTATCTGCGGCTCTCACTGGAAGGCCCACCTCGATGGCTCATCATGCGGCAGCTCAACCGGCACGCACCAATACATCAGACGGCTCAACGGAGTACCTGTGCGACTGCTGTAACGGCACGCACTTCGTGGTGATATGCCCTAAGTTCAGGGAACTCTCACCCGACGATCGACAAAAATTAGTCATACTACGGAGGCTTTGGGTCAAATGCCTCGGCCGTCACAACGTCCGCTCATACCAGAGCTCACGTAGGTGCAAGAAGTGCGCCCACCGACATCATACGATGCTGCATGAGGCACATCAAAGCGACTATTCCTCGAAGCCAATCACCAGCTCAGCTGCGTCAGCTCAATAGGAAGATGGTGCAATCGTTGCTCACTCATCATTAGCCGCTCATTGCACTCAACATTACTAGCTACGGCCCTGGCTCAGATCAGTTCATCTGTTCATACTCAATGAATATGGCCTCTCATTGATTCAGGTTCAAAACTTGCCTTTGTTTCAGAATCTCTCGTTCGCCAGCTCAACATCACTCGTCATCATTCCGTCATTCTCATCACTGGAATTGGTGGCGGAAAGGCGACGCAAACTCGAGGAATTGCATTGCTTAAGCTCCGCTCACTTCACTCAAGATCGGACGTCATTATTCAAGCTCACATTTTGCAGACGTTAACGAACATCCTGCCATCATTCAACGCTGCACCACAGGAATGGCCGCATCTCACCAAGTTAACCTTGGCTGATCCAGATTTTCTGACACCACGGCCAGTGGATATTATCATTGGAGCGGACTCATATGGGCAGATCATCAAGCCCAACATCATCAAACAAGATACATGGATGCCAATTGCGCAGCTCTCAATTTTTGGATGGCTCGTTCTCGGACCTGTCGACACATCATCATCAGCATCTGCTGCAGTGCATCATGCATCAATTCAGGAGAGGGAAGATGCTCTCGATGAGTTATTGTCGAGATTTTGGACACAGGAAGAAGTGCCTGCGAACAACAATCTTGAGCTTACTCCTGACGAGCAAAGATGTGAAGAACATTTCAAGAGTACTGTCTCACGGAATTCAACAGGTCGATACACAGTTCGACTTCCACTAAAATCATCACCTGATACTCTTGGCGACTCGTATCTCACAGCGCATCGATGTTTGAAAAGCTTACAAAGAAGATTCTCACAAGATGACAACTATCGACGTCTGTATCACCAATTCATGACAGAATATCGAGATCTCAACCACATGAAGAAAGCCTCACCCGTTTCCAGTCAGCAAACGCAATATTATTTGCCACATCACGGAGTGCTCAAACCAGACAATGCAACCACGAAATTACGTGTGGTATTCAACGGCTCGAGCGCATCCACATCAGGCCGCTCACTCAAAGATATCATGCACACAGGAGCCAAGTTGCATTTAGACGTCACCGATGTCTTGCTCTGGATTCGACAATTTCGACACCTAGTTGCCACGGACATCACCAAGATGTATAGACAGATCAACGTGCATGAAGATGACTAAGATTTACAACGGACTCGCTGGATAGATGAACAACTCAATGAAGTGCCATATCACCTAACAACGGTCGATATGTTGATGACAATTCTGGAGGCGACAACACCTTTCAGCATGTAGTAGAATTCAACACTGCTCAACGGACTTGTGCATGGCGGACGGCGTCCCATCAGCAAGGTGGCACGCGACTTATCAAGACGAACTCACTGCGGTTCAAGCAGAAAAGGACCAGGACTCACAAACGACATTGACGATTGCGTAACCAAAGGATTCGGATTACGATGGCTTCCTCAAGAAGATTCATTCACATTCTCAACAAGGATCTCGTTGCACACCGATCATCTCACCAAACGCCTCGCTTGGTCTGAAGTGGCTCAGAAACTCGATCCACTGGGCTTTGTATCACCAGTGGTGATCAAGGCGAAGATGCTCATGCAGGAGCTTTGACTACATGAAGCTCCAATGGGATGAACCACTGCCATCCCAGCTCTCATCACGGTGGCTCATTATCAGAAAAGAACTCACAAGCTGGCCAGCTCTCAATACCTCGGTGGTACAACCAAGGTAGCACCTCTCAAACCACATAGGGCCTCTCGTCAGTGGAATTTCACGGCTTTTCTGATGCTTTTTAATTGGCAATGGCTGCAGTCGTATTTATCACCGTCCACGGCTCAAATGGCGCCTCGATTTCATTGGTGTGCTCCAAAACCAAGGTAGCACCGCTCAATCAGCTCTCCATCCCGAGACTTGAACTCACCGCAGCACTGCTGCTCTCAAGACTCATGCAATACGTTCAAGCCACCTTAAAGTTGAACGTCACAGCAACTCACCTGTGGACGGACTCTGTTGTGACACTCACGTGGATCAAATCTCATGCATCGCGCTGGAAGGATTTCGTGAGAAATCGGGTTTCTCAAATTCAAGAGCTCACTATAAACGCACATTGAAAATACGTACCAGGTACGTCCATCCCAGCCGATTGCGCCTCACGAGGATTAACTACTGCTCAACTCCAAAGTCACTCATTATGGTGGACGGGACCACCGTGGATACTCACCCCTGGAGCTTGGCCATCTCAACCCGCGCTTTCGGACGAGTTGAACTCGCACGAGGCTCGTCCTGGCATTGCGCTACATGCGGCCGCATCTCAACCGGAATATCACTGGGACCTGATATATAGGTACTCAACTCTCAACAAGTTATTGAAAATAACAGCTCTTTGTTTCAGATTCATATCGCTTCTGGGAAAGTGCCGACGCACGCCACTGGATTTGTACTCAGCTTTGGAGGAGGCCAGATTCTTCTGGACTAAGGCTACTCAAGCGGCATACTTTACGCACGAGATCAAGATGCTCACGGTCAACTCGAGACTACCAACTGCTCACGCATTCAGTCGATTGACTGCGTATATATACGCTCAAGGGATCATCCGAGTTGGCGGCCGCCTCAACCAATCAGCACTAGCTCAAGACAGCAAACATCAGGCGATTTTGCCTCGCCACTCCCGGCTCTCAACCTTGATTATTTCACACGCCCATCTGCGTACTCTGCATGGAGGAACACAGCTGACATTGGCTCATGTCAGGCAAAGTTACTGGATCATCGGCGGACGGGCTCCGGTGAAGTCTCATATCTTGCGGTGTGTCGTGTGTGCTCGGCAGAGGGGGATCCGTGCTCATCAACTGATGGGCCAACTACCTCTCTCTCGGGTTACGCCGTCACGTCCGTTTACTCACACAGGAGTTGACTATGCCGGACCGCTCACCATCAAAACATGGAAAGGACGAGGTGCGAAGACATACAAAGGATGGATCTGTGTGTTTGCCTGTTTCTCCACCTCAGCAATTCACCTCGAAGTAGTCAGTGACTACTCAACAGAAGGATTTATCGCAGCCTTCCGAAGATTTTCAGCGAGAAGGGGAATTGCTCAGACCGTATATTCGGACTGCGGGACAACATTCATTGGAGCAGACGCCGCGCTCAAGAAAATGTTCATCCAGAGCTCACAAGAACATCAACGGATCGCTCAAATTCTACAACAGGATTGCACCAGATGGGAGTTCAAACCACCAGGCGCTCCACACATGGGGGGCAAGTGGGAGGCGGTGGTGAAATCCGTCAAGTTTCATCTGAGACGGACTATCGGGGAAACTCTACTCACTACGGAAGAACTCACAACGTTGCTTACTCAAATCGAAGCCATTCTCAACTCACGGCCCTTAGAACCGCTGAGTGACGACCCGGAAGACGTCTCAGCGCTCACACCAGGTCATTTCCTCATTGGAGGTCTACTCACTACCATACCCGAGCCATCTCTGATTGACCTGGCAACCCCACGGCTATCTCGATGGCAACTCATCCAGCAGCGGATTCAACAATTTTGGGCACAATGGTCGGCCCAGTACCTGCAACGCCAGCAGGCGATATCTAAGTGGCATCATCCCAACAACAACGTCAAGGTGGATTCCATCGTGCTGCTCACCGACGAACGCTCTCCACCGTGCAAGTGGCCACTCGCCAGAGTAACAGCTTTGCACCCCGGCAAGGATGGACTCACCAGGGTGGTTACCCTCAAGACGGCCACCACGACACTCACTCGGCCAAGTGCCAAGCTTGCAATTCTACCCATCTCAACAGAATGAAGGATCAAGAGTAAGGAATCATCAACAAGGTTGCTGATGGCGGGCGGAATGTTCGAGATTTCCTTAACGTTGCGCCGTCCGATCAGATGGCAGCATCGATCGGGTAACGACGCTCGATCACCGCGGCAGCTTGCGCCCGCACGGGCGCGCTCATCGCCACCGTCTTCCTCGCGATCGAGGCATTTGTGAAAATGGCCGCGCAGTGATCAGACGCACGATGTGTGCTCTGTGCATCTTGATTGTGACTATACACATTGAAGTGCTCACCGCAGTGATTACAGCTGCTGAGATACTGCATTAACATGTAAAGCGACCACACATCCAGCTCTACTCAGGATACATCAACACGACGACTCAGGCTCACATGTGCGCGAGTGCCGACCGCCACGTGTCTCACCGGCTCACGGGCGACTCACCACACGAGGAGGGCAATTGATATAATTGTCACTCGCCTGCAACGATCATACAAAGACTTTTCTTTTATACACCGCTCATCGATTCTCAGGTCAGACTGTAACAATCTCGATACATTAAAGACGGCTCAGACTGTGGTCTGAGTTACACAAAATAAAGTGCATATTCGAGTTAACACCTTCCACGCGCGTCCTTCTCATCCCGCTTCCATCGCCGGGATTAATCAGCGATTTCGCGAACAGAAATGTACACTGCAGTTAACCAGGAAATGGTTAGTAAATTATGGAAAATGTACTTTGAGTTTTTATTGCAAAAAAAATATATATATTATATATATGATCTCATTTTATTTAAATTTATATAAGGTTAAATAAATTTAAATTCTGGTAAAAATTTTTTTATATAAAAACATTTAAATATATATAATCATATAATGTTATATAAAATATTACATAAAACATGTCCATATATGTCCATTTTATGTCCAACTACGTTTTTTTCTCTTGTATAATCTCTGTTCGTATGTACAAGAAAAATAATAAAGAAAAAAATTAGAAAATAATTAAAAGGATAATTTTTGCATTGTTTTTTACAAAAAAATAAATCTGTGCAAATGTGAAAAAATTGCTCATATATAATCATATTTTATATATACATTATTACATTTATATGTAATTACATATAATTATATATAGGCAAATAAATGAACAATGCAAGAATTACCCTTTTAATTATATTCTAATTCTTTTTTTTATTATTTTTCTTGTACATACAAACAGAGATTATACAAGAAAAAAATAACATATATAGACACACGTGGACATATGTGGACATATTTTATATAATATTTTATACAATATTATATGATTATATATATATATTTAAATGTTTTTATATAAAAAATTTTTTGCCGGGATAAAATAAGATCATACACATAAAATAATGTATAATATCATAACATAAATATTATTCTTTAAGATGTCATATTGTGTGTGTGTGTGTGTGTGTGTGTGTGTGTGTGTGTGTGTGTGTGTGCGCGCGTGTGAGCGTGTGTGCGCGTGTGTGTGCGTGTGTGTGCGCGTGTGTGCGTGTGTGTGCGCGTGTGTGTGTGTGTGTGTGTGTGTGTGTGTGTGTGTGTGTGTGTGTGTGTGTGTGTGTAAAATATATAGATTACTGATTATATACCGTTGAATAAGCAAAATTAATAATAAATTTGCAATAATTGTAATGTTTTTTATTATATCTAAAAAAAAATATAAAAATGATAATTAAATAATAGCAATAATTTTAGAGGTACAAAACGGGTAGACTTCCGAAAACGGCCCCCCTCCGATTTCGATGAAACTTTGTGAAAAGCTTCGTTTTGGGTTAAAATGAAAGCCCTTAAAAAGAATTTTGGCGACTCCTATGATAAAGCCTTTTTTTTAGATAAAATGATAAAAAATATAGGAAAATCTTCGTAATTCTACAGGATGTTAAAAATTGAATATATACTGTTTGTATTTAATGATTTAATATTTTTATTATATACTTACAGCAGAATACATAAATAATATGCTTTGTAATATATTACGCTTTCCACGCGAACTGAGGTTCACGCACACTCCCCCGTGCTTTCGGGGGAGGTGCGGTAGTACCGAAATAGTTCACGCATACACTTTCCACGCGAACCGAGGTTCACGCACACCCCCCCCCCGTGCTTTCGGGGGAGGTGCGGTAGTCCCGAAATAGTTCACGCATACACTTTCCACGCGAACCGAGGTTCACGCACCCCCCCCCTGTGCTTTCGGTGGAGGTGCGGTAGTCCCGAAATAGTTCACGCATACACTTTCCACGCGATCCGAGGTTCACGCACACCCCCCCTCCGTGCTTTCGGGGGAGGTGCGGTAGTCCCGAAATAGTTCACGCATACACTTTCCACGCGAACCGAGGTTCGCGCACACCCCCCCCCGTGCTTTCGGGGGAGGTGCGGTAGTCCCGAAATAGTTCACGCATACACTTTCCACGCGAACCGAGGTTCACGCACACCCCCCCCCGTGCTTTCGGGGGAGGTGCGGTAGTCCCGAAATAGTTCACGCATACACTTTCCACGCGAACCGAGGTTCACGCACACCCCCCCGTGCTTTCGGGGGAGGTGCGGTAGTACCGAAATAGTTCACGCATACACTTTCCACGCGAACCGAGGTTCACGCACACCCCCCCCCCCGTGCTTTCGGGGGAGGTGCGGTAGTCCCGAAATAGTTCACGCATGTACTTTGTAAGGCACACTATGTGTCAAGTTTAAAAAATGTTGAGCTCCCCGCAGGGGGGCGGAACCTACTGCCCCCACGCATACACTTTTCACGCGAAACGAGATGTCACATGGATTCGTGGCGCGCTTTACAAGCTTGTTTATATATATACATACTAGCTTCTGACCTTGATTATTTAAATACAAACAGTATATATTCAATTTATAACATCCTGTAGAATTATGAAAATTTTCCTATATTTTTTACCATTTTATCTAAAAAAAATAGCTTTATCATAGGAGTCGCCAAAATTCTTTTTAAGGGCTTTCATTTTGACCCAAAACGAAGCTTTTCACAAAGTTTCATCGAAATCGGAGGGGGGCCGTTTTCGGAAGTTTATCTTACAAAACATAATAAATGAGTATTAATGATTATGGAAGGGGTTTTAGAAATTAGTAATGAAAAAAAACAAAAATATCAAAAAATTTTGCCAAAATTTTGAAAATTGTACTATTTTATATTGCTGTTGAAATGCAGATAGTGTTTTTAGTTTAGTATACTTCTTATTAATTGCACAAAATGCTAATATATCGTTATTTGTAGCTTTTTTTAGAGCTGGATAAATGTAACACATGGGAAGAGAAATTAGAAATATTCCACACTTACTTTCCGAAAGAGTTAAATGCCTTGACCACTAAAAATCAAAAAATTGGGTGTTCGACAATATACAATCATATAATCGCTATACAGAATTATGATGTATCTTCATTACCACGCCTTAAATCATCTATAACATTGTTGAAACCTACTCTCCCAATGATCTCTTTTACTGAAGAGGATTATGGTTTACATAAGGTAAATCTGATTCGAATAGAAATCTTTAAAATAAGATTCTAATTTTAAAGATAACTTTATAACAAAAAAATTATTTTCACAACACCTCCACGAAAAGTTCGATTTTCCATGCCTGTAAAGAGGGGCGAAAGCGGCCAATTTCACGCCAGGGCGGCATAGCGGGCGGAAAGTAACCACTTTCCTCCTTAGGGAGGAAATTGACCACTTTCATCCCTGTTTAGCGGGAGAAAAGTGATCACTTTCCGCCCTAGAAAGGAAAGTAAGTCCTGACTTGAAATTGACCAGTCTCGCCTCTCTCTAGGCATGGAAGTCAAACTTTCCGTAAAAATATTGTGAAAAATATCGTGTGCACCTCGGGGCGGAAGTTTTTTCAGACTCGTGTGATTTGCCGCCCTCGCCTTCGGTTCGGGCGGCAAACTTCACATTCGTCTGAAAAACGCTACTTTCGCCCCTTGGTGCACAATATACTATTTCAGATTACCGAAGGTAAAGTGCAAATTCATTACGTGGAAGGTACTCACGTCACAATGATAGACAACGTCAAAATTATATCAGCTATTAATGAAGAATGGGTGGAAGAATAATATGTTTATATCTGAATATAATTGCATATACGTATTTTAACATACATATATAAAATATAAAATATATAGTCTATATAATTTGTAATAAACTATAAAATCGGATCTGTAATTTTTATAAGTTGAAATAAAATACAGACAATATATAAATATTTAAAATTTCTGATTCCATAAGTTATTCTAAAGTAAGATACCGAAGACTTAACCAGCTAATTAAAAATGTTTCTTTTAATAACATTTATTTCTAATATGATACTCTTTTGAGATATTTTATATCATCTTACCGTGGCAAAACATTCTATAGATGCATGAAATAATTTATCCACACTCAAAGTAAACTCCTTGGTTTGTCTTTGTAACAGGAACAATATCATCTTCTGTATGTGTATTAGAGCTCTATACCACTGCACATTGTACCTATAAAATTGTATGTGCATAATGAATGACAAATTGAGACAGATCTCTGTTAGTTAACTTCGTGTTTACGCCAACTTATTTTACAATAATATTAATTTATTTTTATTTTGATAAAACAACTCTTAAAATATAAACATTAACATACTCTATTTCATGAAATATTTCTTACGCAGCAGAAAGTACGTGATTATTATGATCCGTTACATTCTGCCCAATATAGTTGGCTATAAACATATACCTCACAGCAGCAAATAGAAATATAAACGAAAACAACAATTTCTCAACATTATTTCCAGATGATGTGATCTGAAAAATCTTAGGAATCAATTTCTCGACACATTTATTGGACAGTATTATTATTAATATGAATAACTTCGGGATAGCTCTCATACATTATTATACAAATTCAAAAACATACTTGAAATAGTTGATGCTCACACAAATCACTCCAGACGTTATTAAGCAAAACATCATTATCTCGAATACGGACAACAAATGCCTAGACAGTCTTCCAAAACAAAAAGCAAAATAGACAGTCTTCCAAAACAAAATATTATTAAACGTATATTGCATGAATATATATTGTCGACGTAAATACAAACTTCATAGCTTGCCGGTGAATGTCGACCGCATAAATTGGTCATCAGAATCTTATTTTTTAGCGTAATTTTTTGTAAAATGTCAATACTCATTGCATGTTTAATACGATAGCTACAAATGTTATGTTGCAATTATATAGCAATTTATCAAATGACAATTCTTCAGCTAAAAACAAACTTTTACCAAAAAATTTTTTATATTATATAAAGATAACACTTTTGTGTATAACTTATTGTATAACAGTCCCAATTGTTATTCGACTGTTATATATATGATATGGTAATTTTTACGTCTATGATTCCTACCTAGCAATTCTAAACATTCCACAGGTATATTGAGCATACGTAATAAGCATTGTAGCTATTGCTACCATTACAGTCGCTCCGATGGAAAAAGCTACGTACGTATATGGAACAAAATCAAATGGAAATACTTCTCTTGATCGACGAAATACTCCGTTATAATGAATAAATGACGTGACCGTTGGTGAGATATATTCATCGGTACATCAATATTAATTAAATTTGACCAAAATTGAACTATAATACTAACAAATAGTCCACCAACTACAAGTGCTGAAAAGCGTAAATAAATTGTCATTTGTAGGGTGTAATATTATAAAATTATTTTATGTATACCGTACACATGTGTGTACGGCATGAAATATCTTTTAATAAAATTAAATTTTATTGCAAAATTCATAGCTATTTCAATTTATAAGCACATTTGCCATTTAATGCAAATACGTGATATTAATGCTTTAATAGGCCCATGCAATAAAATAAATCATATATAAATGTATGTATGTATGAAAGTTATAATATGCTAAAGTCTATTTCACTCCACGTGACAGTTTATTGTTAGATATTAAATCAAAAATATGATTACATGCAAAAATCAATAAACATTGCCTTACCCGTAAACGCAATCGTGTAACGATTAGCGATACAACTATATTTTTTTGCAATAGCATTTTTGTTTTTGTCCTTTAATTCGTTAAGTATATGTTGAAGCTCCATCAATAACTTTTTCACCTGCCAATTTTTATTATATTTTTCTGTATTACTATTGTTGTAAATATTAAAATATTTTTTGCTATGAAAATATATTTAACAGACAAGTTAATCCTATTTAACGGATGCTCTGTAAGCCATTAACTTACAACTTCAATGTTAAAACAAAATGCGTTATATTTTATTATAAATATTGTAAAGAAAGATACAGTAGACAACACTTTGGTAACGAGGTCCGAGGTACATTTTAATACTATTAATGGTGTCAGCTGCAAATAGAAATTTCCGTAAGTATCTGTTATTAATACTATTAAATAATAAGACAATATATCAATTTTTGAAAAAGGTATGTACAGGCAGATATATACTTTATGCATATTTACGTCATATCATTACGATGCATATTTGCATCATATGATCGTTGCGTATATTAATTTCATGATACGATAATGCGCTTTTGCTTATTATTATATCAAAATTTTGATATATATGTAACAGTGCAACACTGTATATCTAAACTGATACACTCTATACGGATGCGCAACAAAATGTCCGTTTTAAAAATTTATCGTTGCCGTTCATCCACGATATGATAGATTCTCTCACTTTAATTACTTCAAATAATGAGAGTAACTATCCGCGCGAAGATTATTTTGACCATTATTTTGTCAAACAAGTTGTTTCAGCTTGTGCACATATCACGATATTATATAACAACAAAATGCGTCAGAGGAAAAGGTGTATGTACAACTAAAAGGGTTACAGTTTATTATTTTAAAAAAACTAAGCAAAATATTAAATTGTTGTTTTCTTTAGAAATAATAGTCCGTAACACTTTTAGCTTTATACCTTGTATTATATACTGTTTATAAGATATACTACAAAAAGGCGTGATATCCGCACAAAATTACTTTTTTTAAAAAAAGGTAAAAAAAGGCGCCAGGTACACGTATAATAGTGTATATGTTGTTACCTAAAAAAAAAGTGGTAGTATTATACCTCGAAAAAACCTAAGTAACAAGTGGTAGATCTTTATAATCTTTGTATCTTAAAAAATCTCGAAAAAACCTAAACAGTAGTATTTTTATTTGTAAAAAATTATTACTCAAGTGATACACATCACAAAATTACGTTACCTCATCAAAAATGAGTTGCGCTTCAAGTGATCTATTATTACAATTACAAAAAAGAAATGATATCTCTTTTTAAATTACAGCGCCAATTACAGAGAACATACACTGAGAAAAAAAATTTGTCAATCCCAAGAAATATTTAGTCCGATACGTTCAACTAAACATTTTAGTTAGTTAACTAAACATTAGTTGAATTAATTAATTCTTGATTAAAGAAACGAAATAAATTGTTGAAACAATTAATATTTAGTTAACTAACTAAAATGTTTAGTTGAACGTATCGAACTAAATATTTTTTGGAATTAACAATTTTTTTTCTCAGTGTATTTTTCGAGATACAAAGATTACGTCTACCACTTGTTACTTAGGTTTTTTCGAGGTATAATATTACCACTGCTTTTCTTTGATTAGAATAAAAGAATGAATCATGAAGAATTACACAGAGGTAACAGTACAAAATACAAATATTTTATTAAAATATTTAAACCCAACAAGGGAATACAAGGTATTTAAATACAAAGTTTATATATGTATTTTAAAAGATTTAATTGCATCGCAAAGAATTACAGAGGTAACAGTACAAAAAATAAAAATATTTTATTAAAATACATAAATTTTTCTTGTCAAAAAACTTGGCGCTGCTAGAGAGAGAAAGAGAGAGAAACCTTTTATCCTATACTTAATCATAAGCCGCATTATTCGAGAGAGAGAGAGACCTTTTACAAATGTAAATATTACTTATTCTATACTTATTCTATACTTTTAATTCTAATCGCTTTAAAAATATAAACTTTATCCTAACTTATCCTATACTTAATCATAAGCCGCATTATTCACCGTCACACACACACACACACACACACACACACACGCACACGCACACGCACACGCACACGCACACGCACACGCACACGCACACGCACACGCACACGCACACGCACACGCACACGCACACGCACACGCACACGCACACGCACACGCACACGCACACGCACACGCACACGCACACGCACACGCACACGCACACGCACACGCACACGCACACGCACACGCACACGCACACGCACACGCACACGCACACGCACACGCACACGCACACGCACACGCACACGCACACGCACACGCACACACACACACACACACACACACACACACACACACACACACACACACAAATCGCCCATATCCACTCGCTCGCACATACACACCAGGCTGACCTAATTTTGAGGTCTAGCAGCGCCAAGTTTTTTGACATAAATAATACAAACAAAATACATAGTGTTTTATTTAAATAAAAAAAAATACATATATAATTACGTATTGCAAGTTGTATATTTTTCTTTAATTGTAATTAAAAAAACTGTTTTTCTATCAAAAAAACTAAAATAAATTTAACATCATGATATATAATATGTGTATACAATTAAAATTGGAAATTTACTTTTTCATAAAAATTCATTTATCATCCTCTGACGCATTTTGTTGTTATATAATATCGTGATATGTGCACAAGCTGAAACAACTTGTATGACAAAATAATGGTCAAAATAATCTTCGCGCGGATAGTTACTCTCATTATCTGAAGTAATTAAAGTGAGAGAATCTATCATATCGTGGATGAACGGCAACGATAAATTTTTAAAACGGACATTTTGTTGCGCTTCCGTATAGAGTGTATCAGTTTAGATATACAGTGTTGCACTGTTACATATATATCAAAATTTTGATATAATAATAAGCAAAAGCGCATTATCGTATCATGAAATTAATATACGCAACGATCATATGATGCAAATATGCATCCTAATAATATGACGTAAATATGCATAAAGTATATATCTGCCTGTACATACCTTTTTCAAAAATTGATATATTGTCTTATTATTTAATAGTATTAATAACAGATACTTACGCAAATTTCTATTTGCAGTTGACACCATTAATAGTATTAAAATGTACCTCGGACCTTGTTACCAAAGTGTTGTCTACTGTATCTTTTTTTACAATATTTATAATAAAATATAACGCATTTCGTTTTAACATTGAAGTTGTAAGTTAATGGCTTACAGAGCATCCGTTAAATAGGATTAACTTGTCTGTTAAATATATTTTCATAGCAAAAAATATTTTAATATTTACAACAATAGTAATACAGAAAAATATAATAAAAATTGGCAGGTGAAAAAGTTATTGATGGAGCTTCAACATATACTTAACGAATTAAGGAACAAAAACAAAAATGCTATTGCAAAAAAATATAGTTGTATCGCTAATCGTTATACACGATTGCGTTTACGGGTAAGGCAATGTTTATTGATTTTTGCATGTAATCATATTTTCGATTTAATATCTAACAATAAACTGTCAAGTAGAGTGAAATAGACTTTAGCATATTATAACTTTCATACATACATACATTTATATATGATTTATTTTATTGCATGGGCCTATTAAAGCATTAATATCACGTATTTGCATTAAATGGCAAATGTGCTTATAAATTGAAATAGCTATCAATTTTGCAATAAAATTTAATTTTATTAAAAGATATTTCATATTGTACACACATGTGTACGGTATACATAAAATACATAATACAAAATACATAATTTTATAATATTACACCCTACAAATGACAATTTATTTACGCTTTTCAGCACTTGTAATTGGTGGACTATTTGTTAGTATTATAGTTCAATTTTGGTCAAATTTAATTAATATTGATGTACTGATGAATATATCTCACCAACGGTCACGTCATTTATTCATTATAACGGAGTATTTCGTCGATCAAGAGAAGTATTTCTATTTGATATTGTTCCATATGTACGTAGCTTTTTTCATCGGAACGACTGTAATGGTAGCAATAGGTACAATGCTTATTACATATGCTCAACATACTTGTGGAATGTTTAGAATTGCTAGGTAGGAGTATAGACGTAAAAATTACCATATTATATAACGGTCCAATAATAATTAGGGCAGTTATACAAGTTATACACAAAAGTGTTATCTTTATATGTATAACATGGTTAAAAATTTTTTAGTAAAAGTTTGTTTTTAGCTGAAAAATTGTGTCATTTAATAAATTGCTATATAATTGCGACACGACATTTGTAGCTATCGTATTGTAATGAACCGCGAAAAATCTCAAGGCCGCATGTAAACGACACGACATACATATTGCTTGCAACACTGATACTGCTGTAAAATTACGCTTAGAGTAGATTGCACGTATAGATACTGTATTTTGCGTAGAAATAGGAATTAGTAGATGCACGAATAATAATATTAATGTTGTCACCGTTCAATGTTACACATGAATAAATGTATATATAATTTACGACTCATGACAGTATTGATATTATTATAATTCGTAGGTTTAAGTAAATCGCCTGTTAATAATAGTGTTAAGTATTATCAGTATTGTTCTTAAAATTTATTACAGATTATTTAAAGCAACAGTGTAAAATATAACCGCAACAATATAAAGGAACGTGGAAATAATATTTGCATAATTAGATAAATTCGTCATCGATCAATCGATTCGTAGTCTGGACCGACGCGCGACGCTCTCGATCAATAACACGGTGTACAGAGAGTTTCACGTGATAAATTCACGTACTCGCGTGATTACAATATTCCCTTTACCCCGGACGCCACCGACCGGGTAGTATAAATACGGGCCCTGCGAGACGGGCCAGGCAGATTCCCTCAGATTCTCTCAGTTTCATTTTCGATTTCGAGAGCACCGCGAGTCGAGAAGGGACTTAGTCGCGAGAGCGTTGTCGTCCGAAGGGACTTAGCCGCGAGAGCCTTGCGAGCTCGAGGGACATAGCCGCGAGAGTGTACAGATCGTGGTGCCTTCTCACGCGTCGTGCTGCCGGATACTCTGTAATAAACGAAACGCCATCAGCATTAATAAATACTCATTCTACCAGACATAAAGATTTATCCTTCTTTTATCTTACACTGATTTTTACCGGATACCCGTTGATGCGCGCCTCCCTCAGGGCGTTCTCAACCGATCCTTCCGTCAATGCGCGCCTCTCTCAGGGCGTTCTCTAAATTCCTCTGTTCCTTCTTTGTTCCTATAACATATATTAATCTAAATCAGCGAAAAAAAAAATATATATATATATATATATTAATTACGACTGCCTGCACGTTACCGTAAGGGTCCTTACACACACGCGTACTCGCAAGAACACACGCACACCCACACGCTTGCATGCGATTGATGGAGGAAGGAAGTTGAACCAGTCACTATATACTTATATAACGTACTCGGAGGTCAGCAAGTTACCAAGGTAGGTACATTTTTTCATCAATGGTGCGATCCAGACGATCGGGACGTGCTCATCAACTGAAAAGGCTACAACGAGCCTATTATTCCGGCGGCGATTTCGATCCGCGCGTGCTAAACACCGTTCCGCCACCGACAGTAAAAACTGATCCTCGCGTAGAATCACCGGTCGTTGCAAATCGGGAGCAATCGAGTGCCATGGTCCAAGACCCACAGTTACCTAAGATAACGAAAATCGAGACGTTAACGCAAAAAATCCGCCTGATACTTAGAGAAGTCCGTACCAACCCAGTCAAAAATTAAAGAAGAAATGTATATATATATATATATATATATATATATATATATATAGTAGACTTACCGTCTCTCCTCGTTCATGTGAGGCACTCACACAATATCGCGAAGGTTTCAATTCACTCTTTCTCACTGATTAACCCACCCCGACGTCCGAACGATCGTCCGGACGTAACAGTATTGAACATGCAATGAGTGTCGACATTTTACAAAACATTACGCTAAAAAATAAAATTCTGATGACCGAGGGCATAATTTATGCGGTCGACATTCACCGGCAAGCTGTGAAGTTTGTATTTACGTCGACAATATTCGTGCAATATTTACGTTTAATAATATCTTTTTGTGTTGGAAGACTGTCTCAAGATTTGTTGTCCGCACTCGAGATAATGATGTTTTGCTTAATAACGTGTGGAGTGGTTTGTGTGAGCATCAACCTATTTCAAGTATGTTTTTGAATTTGTATAATAATGTATAAGAGCTGTCCCGAAGTTATTCATATTAATAATAATACTGTCCAATAAATGCGTCAAGAAATTGATTCCAAAGATTTTTCAGATTGCATCATCTGGAAATAATGTTGAGGAATTCTTATTTCCGTTTCTTCTTGTATTTGCTTGTGTCACGTATATGTTTATAGCCAACTATATCGGGCAGAATGTAACGGATCACAATAATTACGTATTTTTTACTGCGTGAGAAACTTTTCATGAAATAGTATATATGAAAGTTCATCTTTTAAGAGTTGTTTCATCAATAAAAATTAATTAATATTACTGTAAAATAAATCGGCGTAAACACTGAAATTAACTAATAGAGATTTGTCTCAATTTGTCATTCATTCTGCATATACTTTATAGGTACAATGTGCAGTGGTATATAGAGCTCCAATACACATACAGAAGATGATATTGTTCCTGTTACAAAGAGAAACTAAAGAGTTTACTTTGGTAGTCAGACAGAACGTCTAAAAAAAAATTTCTCACGACAGAACATCCCACGACATTATGTCCAAAAAAATAATATCCCCGTGACAAAATTTCCTGCGACAGGACGTCCACGCGAAACCAGGAGCCACATGGGTTCATAACTTTCCACGCGTGGAAAGCCTACGCATGTACTTTGAAGGCATACTATGTGTGTAGTTTAACCATAGTGGAGCGGAACCTACCACCTCCATGCATACGCTATCCACGCAAAACGAGGTGTCACATGGGTTTACATTCTCTTTATTTTACAACTTTTTTTATTTATTACACACCTATATTCTAATATGTGGCGATTGTAAGGAACTTGTGAATCCGATAAGGATACATTAGTAAGAGATGTTGTGCGAAATATTTGTTAGGTAATTCAATGCCTCGGCAGGATTATACGTATTTACAACGTTGCGGAGGCGAGCGTCTAAGCGCGCCTGTTTTATTCTCTTTGGACGAGTCTCTCCCGCTTGGAATTGTGCTATTTGACGCTCTTGATCACTTTGTTCCATTTGTAGGCAGTAGGTATACAATGAGGATTCTACCCCCGGGTGGTGCTCGAAGGGGGGTGAGGGGCGGGGAGGGGGAACCGCGGGGGGGTACCGCGTCTTCGGCCGCCGCGGGGTGAGGGGGGGGGTACCGCGTCCTTGTCCTTCGGGGTCGGGCGCCGCGTTAGTATAAATGCCGCCAGCTTGCTGCCAAAGGTCCAGGATCTTTATATTGCCACGTAGGTTTACTGTTCGGTTTTATTATCGCTGGTGATTTGCTGTATTCCAAAATCGGTGTTATTCGATACCATCCGTCATTTAAAAGATACATTGTTGGTATTATACGGCTGCATGTAGTCTGTGTTCCTGTTTTAAACAAGATGTGAGTCCTCGGCGCTAAGAAATATGTTTCGTTTCCTTTAAATACTGGTAACTGCTGATAACATTCTTGCGTGTGTCGATATTTAACGTCCACTGGAGTGCATTTAATTATATGTACAGCTTCTCCAGAGATCACTGCCATATATCCGGGTCCTTTCATAATTTGATATGCAAAATCGTCTGGAGCATGGACTGTTAGGGTCAGTGCGTTCTTCATTACTTGTCGTTCCAAATTACAGTGTCGTGTTAATATGTCTGTGTATAAACGGTTCATCTGTGTGCGTATATGTCTTTCCACATAAATAAATTTTGAATTTATGTAAGCAAAAATATCTAGATTTTCTACTGATATTTGGCGCTTATGCGCGAAAGATTCTCCTTTTTTAATTTCTAGAATTACAAGTTTTGGATGCTCTGTTTTAATTAATGTGTATCCACAAAGAAGCTCTTCCCCCGTTTGTGTTAACGCAAAAGTGACGTTTTTAAAAATTTGCAAATAATTTATTTCTTGTCAACTAAAGACGTCACTTTTGCGTTAACACAAACGGGGGAAGAGCTTCTTTGTGGATACACATTAATTAAAACAGAGCATCCAAAACTTGTAATTCTAGAAATTAAAAAAGGAGAATCTTTCGCGCATAAGCGCCAAATATCAGTAGAAAATCTAGATATTTTTGCTTACATAAATTCAAAATTTATTTATGTGGAAAGACATATACGCACACAGATGAACCGTTTATACACAGACATATTAACACGACACTGTAATTTGGAACGACAAGTAATGAAGAACGCACTGACCCTAGCAGTCCATGCTCCAGACGATTTTGCATATCAAATTATGAAAGGACCCGGATATATGGCAGTGATCTCTGGAGAAGCTGTACATATAATTAAATGCACTCCAGTGGACGTTAAATATCGACACACGCAAGAATGTTATCAGCAGTTACCAGTATTTAAAGGAAACGAAACATATTTCTTAGCGCCGAGGACTCACATCTTGTTTAAAACAGGAACACAGACTACATGCAGCCGTATAATACCAACAATGTATCTTTTAAATGACGGATGGTATCGAATAACACCGATTTTGGAATACAGCAAATCACCAGCGATAATAAAACCGAACAGTAAACCTACGTGGCAATATAAAGATCCTGGACCTTTGGCAGCAAGCTGGCGGCATTTATACTAATAATGAACTTGAAAATTTAAGAGAACAAATTATGTTCCCAGCAGAAAGAAATGGAATTTTAAACACTATGGCGCGCGGTGTAAAGGGAGAACCAGTACAAACACAAGGAATATCACTCTCTCACCTTCTGGATGAAAATTCATTGGAAAAAATAACGGAAAACGCTTGGAAGAAAATTTGGGGAACGTTTTTATCTATTGGCAATGCAAGTGCAGGAGTAATTGGACTATATTTTTGCATACGAACAATAAAATTAATAATGGATACCGTCGTACACGGCTATGCACTTCATACCATTTATGGATGGTCTATATATTTAATTGGAGCACTTTGGGACTCAGTAACAAATTTGCTGTTACATTTAGCAAGAGAAACAACACAGGAAGGAAAAGATCAAGCATCTCCGAAGCAGGAGTTACCAGAAACAACATTAACACAAGTAATAACAGAAAATGAAAACTCGGAAACGAATACATTACATTCACAACAACATACAAGCAATATTACTTGCTCTATTCCTGAGATTGAAATTAAAGATAATAAGAATAAAACAATTATCCACAATGAAATTCAAAACCTATATCCGCGATTATAAAAATAATAAACTCTAAATTCTTTAAGAAATCAACAATAGGTATTAAGGTTTCGGTTTACAAGAACCGGTTTACACTATAGATAAGAAGGCTGCCCGAGGGACAGCTCGTAAATGTAAGTCAGTCCAAATTCAGACACGGCTTAAGCTATATCAAAGAAAGTACAAATTATAAGTCAGTGAAAGAATAAAGGTAATAAAATAAAACTTTGTTAATAATTTTTCTTTTCTTTAAATTTAGTAAAAAAACAAATAATAGTAATTTAAAATAATCAGCAGACAATGAAAGGACCAAAGATAGATAACAGAAGCGAGGAGGAGAAGAACGAATACTACGGACCAATTGACGGAGTCCGACCAGTGGACTACAGTGAAGGAACATATAAAATATTTATGAGATGCAAGTGCATAAAGACTGAAAATAACAATGAGATCTGTTATGTCGAGCGAAATCATCCGAGAAGGAGACTGTGCGAAGAATGTTATAATCGAGAGTTTCAACCTGCGAATTTCCAAGAAGAGACGGGATGGCACTCGATTTGCTCACCCCTGCATAGAATTGATATTAACAAAAAGGTTAATTGTTACTTTTGCAACAAGGAATTAATGTGGTTAAGGCCGTCTCATCAATGCCGAGACTGTCTTGAAGAATTTGTCAGAAACAAAACAGAATTCGAAATTAAAGAATTTCAGCTAAAAAATTTTGAAATAAAAGTAATTAAAAAATATAAAAAAAATAATAATAATAAATGGATTATTTTAGCTTGGATTATATTAGCTCACATATTTTAGCTTTAGCTTATATGTATGTAGTTTATTGCCTTTCCCCGTAGGGTTTACAAGGCGTTTTTAATTATGAGGAACGTACCCAAACCTCGTACATTCTATTTCCCTTGTGCCTGGCCATATGCGACCTTACAAAACTATTTACCCCCCCTCCCCTCCCCTCTTCATCCCTCTTCTTCTTCCTCCGCTTCTGCCGTCAAATCTTCCTTCCTTCCTTCTACCTCCATCCTTCCTGTCTACTCCTCCCTATTTGGCCTGCTTCCTCTCTCGTCCCTCCTCCTTCTCCTCCTCTGGGCTCAAGAGAAACTTCTCCTCCATCCCTCTCGCGATTTCTTCCTCCGCCGATCTCCCTGTGCACTTGTGCACCTCCCTTCTCCCTTCTTCTCTCACCCTAACCCTCCTTTCCACCGACTTATCCTCGTGTATCTTGACTCCTATGGAGTTCCCTGCCCTTCTCCTCGCCTCCAAAACCCGCCTCTTCTCCTCCTCGTCTCCTAACTTTACCAAAATTGTTAGCCAAATCCCTCTCTGCCCCACCACTATCACCTCTCTTACCTTCACCTTCACCTTCAGCCCTTCTGCGAAAAGCTCCTTCACTTTCTCCCAGTTGGTCTCCTTACCTTCCCATTTCTCTTTCTCCACTCTTATAATTATATTCCTCTTTCTGAAATCGTCCTCGTTCCTTTTACCCTCACCTGCCCACCATTTCTTTTTTCCCGCCATACTCTCCTCGCTATCCTCCCTCTTCCTTTTGCCTCCACTTTGCTCCAGCCTTTCTATCTTTCTCTCCAACCTCCTTACCTTCTCCTCCAGCTCCTCCATCCTCTCTTCCTTTTTTCTGTCTTCCTCCTTCTTTTCCCTCAGCATCTTCCTTAGCTTCTCCTCTACAATCCCTTCCACTGCCTCCACTATCATTCTCCCTTCCCGCTCCATCCTGCCAGCTCTAAAACAGGCCAATTACTCACTTCTCCTTTTCTCTACATTCCTCTTCTTCCCCTCCCACTTATCCTTCTCCCCCATCTCCCCTTCCATCTTCCCCACTACCCTCCTTTAACTCCTCCAAATCCCCCTTTCCACCCATTCTCTCCCCTTCTAATTCCAGCATCCATTCCTCTCCTCCTCCTTCCTCGTCCAAAACCCATCCTACCGCTTCCTGCCAGCTTCCCTTTCCTGAATTCCATCTTCTACATTCTTCCCATACATGCTCCCACGTTTCCTCCTTATTCCCACACAACCTACACTTCTTTTTCTCCTCCGCTTCCCAGTATCTGCTCTCTCCTATCTCGTTCCCTAACCTGAATCTAGCCACCCTTCCCCATCTACTTTCTCCCCATCCCTTCTTCAAATATCCCGGGATACCCTCTCCCTTTATCCACTTATACCACTTATTGTATTCTGCTTTCTCGATCCTCTCCCATCTCTCTTTTCTCTGCGTCTCCCTATCCCCCTCAAACAATTTAAGAAACCATTCGTCTCCATCTCCTCTTATCTTTTCCACCTCTTTTAACCCCACGCCTCTGTCTTCGAAGAACTTTCCTCTCTCTCTTTCCCAATCTGAACCTGCTTTCCCTTCCATCTCTCTTTCCTTCAACTCCTCCCAGGCAGACCTCGCCAGTTCACTTCCTCCACCTTCCTCTAACTTTTTCTCAAATCTCCATGCCCTCATTCCTGCTCTCCCTCTTAATTTCTCCCTTTGCAACTCCTCCCTCACTAGATACCACGGTGTTCTCCCGTCCGCCCCCAATACCCATCTAATGTATCTTTCTTCCATTCTTTCTATTCCTTCCCTTTCTCTCCATCCCCATATTTCCGCTCCATAACTCAACACCGTCCACACCAGTCTATCGAACAGCCACAGTCTTTTTCCCCAGTCTTTCCCGAATCTCCTCTTCCCTATCCCCCAGACTTTTCCCATCACTGCGGCCGCCTTTTTTATCCTTTCCCTTATTTGTGCTTCCTGCCCTCCATTTCTTTGAAACACGTATCCCAAATACCGAAATTCCCTCACCTCTTCCAACTCTTTTCCTTCCCATCTCCATTTTCTCTTACTGTCCCTCCCTCCTCCTTTCCTAAACCTCATTATTTTTGTTTTCCCCACGTTCAATTCCAATCTCTTCCTGCCCAGGTAACCCTCTAGTCTTTCTATCAGACTCCTCATTTGGTCCTCATCCTCTGCAATTAGCACGATATCATCCGCGTAGGCCAGAGTATACACCCTCTTGCCTCCTAGCATTATCCCTCCCCATTTAACTCTATCCATTTCCTCCTCCAGGTCTGCTAGCAACACATTGAACAGAATCGGGCTCAAAGGGCATCCCTGCCTTACTCCCCTCCCCGTCCAGAATACTTCTCCCAATTCGTTTCCTCCTCTTACCCTACTCTTCGTCTCTCTTAACATCTCTTCCGTCCTTCTCACCAGTCCTTCCCTTATTCCCCTTTCTCTCATAGCTTTTATTAGTATTCCTCTATCCACCGAATCGAACGCCGCCTTAAGGTCCACAAAACATGCTATCAGTTTTCCCCCTTTCTTCTCTAACCTTCTGTTCACCATGTAGTTCAACACGTAAATGTTGTCTATCGTTCCCATTCCTCTTCTAAATCCTGTCTGGTTGTGTGGTACCATTCTCTTTCCCTCTATCTCCTCCCTTATCCTCTCCGCCAGAATAGCCGTGTACACCTTATACAAAGAGGGCATTATTGTCACCCCTCTATATTCCTCTGCCCTCTTTCCTTCTCCTTTCTTTATGATTGGCGCAATTATACCTTCCTTCCAAATTTCCGGCCATCCTCCCCCCTTCCATATCTTATTGATAAATTTCCATGTCCAAACCTCCAACCCCTTCCCCCCTCGCTTCCAGGCCTCTCCTGGAATCTCATCCTTTCCCATTGCCTTTCCGTCCTTTAGCTTCTTTATAACTCTCCTCATTTCCTCTAGACTTATTTCCTCTTCCTCCTCTCCTTCCTTTTCTTCCCTCTCTCCTTCCTTCCCCATCCTCATCCTCCCCTCTACTCCTCCTAATAACTTCATAAAGTGCTCTTTCCATTCTTCTTCCTCTATTCCTTCCTCTATTCCCCTCTTTTTCCTTCTCTCCCTATTCACTATCTCCCATACCTCCTCTTCCCTCCTTGCTCCTTCCACTTTTCTCTCCCATCTCTGGTTCTCCTCTTCCTTCTTTCTCTTACATATCTCCTTAAATTCTTTCCTCCTTTCCTTATACGCACTGGCCTCTCCTCTCTTCTTCCTCCAGTCCCTTAATTTTCTCCTTGCCTCTTTCTTCGCTTCTCGACATTCCTCATCCCACCATCCCACCTTCCCTTTCTTATTTCCGAGCTCCTCCTCTACCCCTTTTATTGCCTCTGTTATTCTTATTTCCATTTCTTCCCATTCCTTATTCAACTCTACTTCTTTTACTTCCACCTCTCCTATTTTTTCTATAAACCTCTTTGTTCCTTCCTCGTTCCACACCCCCCTGCTTCTTTTCTTCCACCCTCCTCTCCTGCCTTCCTCCTCTTCCCCCCTTCTTACTACTACTTCCAATGGGTGATGGTCCGAGTCTACTCTCTCCCCCACTACCATGCTCACTATCTTCTCTCTTACTTCTCCTTCCCCTATTATGTAATCAATCACCGTACTACCTCTTCCCCCCGTGAACGTAAACTCCCCCTCTTCGTCTCCTCTCACATTTCCATTGAATATCTCCCATCCTCTCTCCTCTAAGCTATTTACCAACAGCCTCCCCTCTCTGTCCACTTTCTTGTCCTTCGACCTTCTTCCTTCTCCCAATCCTCCTCCCTCCTCTTCCTCTATCCTCCCACCTTCTTGCCCAGTCCTCGCATTAAAATCTCCCCCAATTATCGTATACCTTCCTTCTTCTTTCTTTTCCATTCTATCTCCTAACTCCTGTACGTTTTCCTCCATCCCCTCTTTCTTTGCATACACCCCTATAATACTCCAGTTCTCACCACCTGTTCTGACCTTTCCCGCAATCCAACCCTCTCTATTTACTTCTATTGTCGTTCCCTTTTCTTTTAATCCTTTTCTTATTCCCAATATCATCCCTCCTATTGCTCTTCCTTTTTTATTCTTTTTCTTCGCCATTTGCACCCCCCATTCGTACCCTTTTGGAAGTCTCCCCCTTATTCTTTCCCAGCCCTTTTCTCCTATCCAGGTCTCTGACATGACTAACACATCTTCTTTCTTCAGCCCTTCCCAAAAATCCTTATCTTTATTTTCCAACCCCGCTACGTTCCAGAATACTATCCTCCAAACTAACTTACTTTCCCCCTCTTCTTCTCTTCTGACTTTCGCGTTGTCCTTCTCTATCTCACCCCCTCTATCCTCTTCTCTTCTTATTCCCCCGTCTCCGTTCCTACCTCTCCCTCTCCTCCTTTACCTTCTTTCCCTTCCTTCCCTCCTCTGCTCTCCTTTCTTCTCCTTCCCCTTTCGTCCTTTAACACCTCCTCTTCCATATCCCATCTCCACCAAGTATTTTCCAGCCTTATTCTGCCTGCCTTAATCCATGCCCTCCTACCTTCTCTTTCCTCCCCTTTCGCTATCTCTCTCAACCTCCAATTCATTCTTCTTTCCTCCCACGATAGGTCCTCCGTAATTCTTTCCTTTCTCCCCACTAGGCTCCTCTTTTTTTCCATAACCTCCCATTTTTGTTCTTCGTTCTCCAATTTCAACAGCACCATTTCCCTTCCTTTTTCTGCATCACCTCCTATTCTCTTCACCTCTATTGCCTTTACTTTCGCTCCTATTCCTTCTAGTAACTTTTCTGCATTTTCTCTCCTCCCTCCTTCTTTTACTTCCAGCCCTCTTATTACAATGTTTCTTCTTCTCTCCTCCTTTTCTTTCCTTTCCAGCCTTCTCTCCAGTTCTCTTATTTTCTCCCCCGCCTCCCCTCTACCGTTTCCTTCCTCCTCCCTCTTCCCCTCCTTCCTCTCTTCCATTTTTTCCTCCAATTTTCTTATTCTTTCTTCCATTTTCTCCTTCTGCTTATTTGTCTCTTCCCTCTCCTCTTTCCATCTCTTCTCTCGCTCCCTAAACTCCCTTCTCAGGTCCTCTATCTCCTTTCTCATCTCCCTACCCTGCTCCCTGAAACCCTCCCTTAGCTCTTCTCTCACTGCCCTAAATTCCTCCATCATTTCTCCCATTCTTTCTCCCAACTCCTTCACACCTAACTCCGAGTCTTTTTTAGGAGATCTTGCCGTCATGTTACTTCTCTTAAAAATCTCCTCCTTTTCCTCACCCCCGCTCCTGTCCATTTCCTCCCTCTTCCTTTTCCATAACTCTTCTAAATTTCCCGTGCTCCCCCTCCTAACTTTCTCCTTTTCCTTAACCTTACCTATCGCACTCTTTCCCTCCCTCCCGTTTTCTCTCCCTTCACTCATCTCCTCCTAACTCGGCTCACTTCCCCCTCTAGCTCCACCACCTACTCTATGCCCTGCCTCGCGCTGCTGTCCGCGTCCCGGATCCTGTGTTGAGTCGCCCCTCTCTCTTCGCTATTGTTCACGCTCTGCCTCGTGCTGCCGCTCTCGGCTCGGCTCACCTGCCGTGCGCCCCTCTAGCTCAGCTAACGTTCGTGCTTACACCTTCTCAGTGCCTAGCCGCTTTACCTCCCTTTATCTCCTCTTACCTGCCCCTCCTCTGTTTCCCTTCTTACCTCCTCACTCTCTCACCTCCACACCTCCTCGCTCTATCACCCTCTCCTTCCTCAGCCTCCCTCGTCACTCTCTTCTAGACCCTTTTGCTCTCACTCGCTTTCACACCTGTCACTCTCGTTCTCTCCGGAACCGTAGCTTTAGCTTATATTTTTGCTTTACTCTATTATACATATTATTATATGCACCATTATGCACATTATTATATGCACTATTATACATATTATTGTACACGTTTATTAGGTATATATATATATATATATTATATATAAACACATTTATGTTATAAGTACTATTATATACATTATTTTACTTATTGTACACGTTTATTATACATATTATATATAAACACATCTATGTGTGTCATTAATTAAAATTTTTCTTTTAAAACAAGAATTATTTACAAATTTGCATGAAGACCATTATCCAAAATGAAAAACGATAAAATTTTTCTTTAATAGTTCATACGCGGTAACAAACGTACCACGTATGACTTAAGGGGGAAGGTGTTACGTGCGAACAAAATTGAATTCAATCAATCTTTAAATAGCCAAGAATGTTATCGATATTGATTAATTATCCGATTTCTAATGGGGAGACGGTTGTCAGGCCGCGGTTCACAGGGGATAAAATTACACCTAGTGATAAGACCTTCCTCCTCCTTCAAACATAAAGACAAAAGAAGTGGTGAGAAGCTCGCGCGGGGGGTTCTTGCCACTTGAGTATAAATAAGAGCGAAAAATCATCGTACAGTCAGTAGTTGTTGGGAGTCAGTTGTTGTTGAGAGTCAGTAGTTTGTTGACAATCAGTTAATCATTAACCGATAATCCTTACTTGAGCTAATTAAATTCTGACTTCAGCAAATCTTAAGACAGATAATAATAATAATAATAATATCAGAAAAACCAGATCTTAAATAACTGTTATAAGAAAATTCTTCCAAATAAAGGTAATTTTAATTTTAATTCTTGAAATCAATTTTTCAATAAAATCCTTTAATTCCACAACTCTTAACTGTCGCTGCCAAAAAGCGTGGCAACAGAAATTTCCTGATTCTTGTCGCTGCCAAACAGTGTGGCAACGGGAGTTCTCCTCTCCTTAACTGTTGGTCCCAAAAAGTTCCAATAGGATTTCCTTTAACCTATATTCATGCCCAGAAAAGGGGGCAAAAGATCCCAAGTAAAAAGGATTAAATTTCAAATTAAACAAGCTATTCAATTTAATCAAGATCCTTTTTCATTATTTCTCAAATTAAAGAAACTAGAAATTGAAATTCAAAATAATAAAGTTTGCACTTTTACTCCATACACATTAATTCCTTTGGATTTTAAAATAGATTTTCCAAATTTTAATTTTATAAATAAATCTGACCATCGTTATAAGATATATAAAATTCGTTATCTCTTCGGACTGGACTAATCGCACAACCTGGTCCAAATCCTGGGTAAATAACTTAAATGTTTTGACCCAAAAACGGACGAACTAACTTAATCTTGAAAGTACGTGACAATAGAAAGACAGTTTTTTTTAATTACAATTAAGGAAAAATATACAACTTGCAATACGTAATTATATATGTATTTTTTTTATTTAAATAAAACACTATGTATTTTGTTTGTATTATTTATGTCAAAAAACTTGGCGCTGCTAGACCTCAAAATTTTAGGTCAGCCTGGTGTGTATGTGCGAGCGAGTGGA
>NW_027509312.1:0-22500 GCF_048541705.1 Temnothorax americanus | reverse complement strand
TTTTTCGTAAGTTTTACGTATTTTTTATGTTTTTGTTGTTATATTTATTATTTTTTTCATTATTCTATAATTTTGAGTGTATATTTGGCTTTATAATTCTGCATAAGCAACTATCTTCTATTGCATTATTTTACCGTATTTTTGGAAGATTATCATAAAAGTTATATGGTCTACAATGAACCATTTTGTTTTTTACTACAGTTCTCTGTGTTATAAGTCTTATTAAACTAGTTGCTACAATAAATAATAATCTAAGTAAGAAGTCTGATTAAAAATAATAATTTTGATTGTAAGGTTTAAATAATGAAAACATAACACATATAATTAAGTTAGCTTTAATTTCAAGTCATATCCTATCCTAATCTTATTTATCATGTCTTATAATTATTTCTTCCTTAAGGAGGCTCTTACCTCGATCATAAAACGACAGATCTTTATGAAATTAAATTATATTGTAAAGTGAACCACAACGAACCGATGCCCAAAACCTTAGCATAGGGGTTGACAATAAAAAATTTAAAAATATCAGTATTGAAATTCGCATTTTTAACACAGGGCATATGGTAAACACTAAAATTTTTACCGGAAGTATTTTCTTGGCAAGTTTGCGAGCCAGGCAAACAAAAAACTAAGGAATTGTAGTTAAAATAATAATCTTTTTAATGATAAGAAAAAAACTTGGTGTTGACGATGAGTTATAAAAGATATTGTATTAGTTTTAATATGACGTACGACAGGTTAGGCGAATGATCTTCCAAGTGTCAAAATCGCGCAAAGTTTCTAACCTCACTTGTACATGTCTTTTCTCTGCGCTGTATGGTAGCGGCATAATTATTCTCTCGCACATTGACAACCTTTATTTTCGAGAATTCTCCTTTCATTTTCCCTCTCAGCATTTTCACGTTATATCTTTCTTTTAGCTCCATCTCTTCATCGCATCAATCGCTACAACGCTACACGGCTACACCTCACTTAGCTGCAGACTGCTGCGGACGACCGCGACGTTGTAACACGCGCATGTTATTATTCTGCTCTTTAGCACTAACGTAGTCAACTGACTTATTGTATAAATTTTAATATTTACACTAATAGAACATATAACTTACTTTTACACTATGTAAAAATCATTATTTATTTTTTTATTTAATTTTTCGATAATTTTATAACCAATTATTAATGATAATTTTTTAGTTGCTACATTGATTAGAGCAGCCGGGTAAGAGCCTCCTTAAATAAACATTTTAAGACATAGTAAAACTAAAATAACACTAACAATTCACTGTATAAAGGCTCGTCTACAATGGCCGTAGCAGTAAGGTTGTAAGGTTGTAAGGCATGATTGTAAGGATATACTTCCGGTGAAGTAGGTCGTAAGTGAGGTTGTAAGTAAAGGCTTGTCTACAATGGCCGTAGCAGTAAGGTTATAAGGTTGTAAGGCATAATCGTAAGGATATACTTCCGGTGAAGTAGGTCGTAAGTGAGGTTGTAAGTAAGAGAGTTTATTTCAGACTCGTCTACAATGGCCGTAGCAGTAGAGCTGTAAGACCATAAAACGCACACACACAGCTGTAGGAATCTATTAAATATAAAGTAGGTTGTAAGCATCTAAGTAAGGTCGTATGGCGAAATGAAAATTTTTCATTTCTTGCGTTCTACGTTCTACGTCGGACCAATCAACAAAGCAGTATGCTAGTTGGAAATGTCCCATTCGCTCTCGTTGCGGTTTTTCTTAGCCAATTAAATTCATGTGATGGGTATTGGCGGGAAATATTCAACGCGGCCAGCGATATGTGTGCTCAGCGCCACGTCTGGGACCGAGAGCAACTTGAGAGCCGGGCGGTGGGGGGGAAACGTGTACGAACACGTATGAAGAGAAAGCACGTTGCACGTTGAGATTCGAGTTGTTCAGAGTGGTTCGGAGCTCACACGTATGTACGTATATGTACGTGTATGGTGTCTCTTTGTGTGCTTATTCCCACCGCCCGGCTCAGGAGTAGCTCTCGGTCCCCGATCTGGCGATATTGTGTGTGTGTGTTGCTGCGATCTTCCTAAATTTATAATGTCGGGAGAAGAATTTGACGATGATGAATTTGAAGATGAGCTAGAGCTGGATGATAAAGAGCTCATTATGTGTGTCAGAGCCAACCCTTATCTGTATAACAAGTCAGACAAAAGGTATAGCGATAATGAATTGAAAAATCTGGCTTGGGATGAAATTGGCAACAGTTTGACCAAAAAAAAAAACAGGTAAGTATTTGAATAAAAATGTTTGCAAAATGACAATCAATTATTCATAATAAATGAGATTATGTATGCATAGGTGCTGAGGCTGAGCACAGATTCTTCCAATTGCGACAGCGATTTGGGAGAGAGAGAAGGAAGGTAATTCAGTCGGAACCTCGATCAGGTGCTGGAGCTAGCCAACCAACATACACACCTCAATGGAACCTCTATAAGAAATTGATGTTTCTGACAGATGTAATAAAACATCGAAAGTGAGTAATTATTTTTTTTTTGTGTTAATTTACATTGTTGCTTATTTCCACTAATCTTTTGTCACTTATTTAGAACTACCTCAAACTATAGGAAGAAACAGTCAACCTCTCAAAAAACACAACAAGTTAACTTGCCTACAACAAATATTATTCTGCCTTTAACTGGCTCCAGTGGCTCCACATCAAATTCATCTTCCATATTGAACTTGTGGAACCAAGAATTAAGTGTTGCTGCGTCTGGTAACTGTCGTTTTTTTATTTTTAAATCTTAAATTTTAATGTAAGAGATTCTAGTTTAAAAATTCTGACTTGAATTTTGACTACATTTACACAGCGGCTAATAATCCGGTTTAATAATTACAGTATACTAACTGATCCAGAAATTTTCTTTTTTTATTATAATGATTACTTAAATATAAGCCTACTTTATACTCTAAACATATGAATCAATCTCTTGATATATATACGTTACATATGTTATATCAAGAAATTGATTTAAATGTTTTGAGTATAAGATGGGCTCATATTAAAATGATCATTATGATAAAAAGAAGAAAAATTTTGGATTAGATAATAATATATGGTAGTTATTAAACCTGATTATTAGCTGCTGTGAAAGTGTAGTCAATAGGTGCATCCAGGAGCACGAGTTGCTAAGTAGCAATAGGATGTGATTGGTTTTTACCTATGGGACCAATCATACTTAATTGCTACTTAGCAGCTCGGTAAATGGTCGTGCTCCTGGATACACCCATTGAATTGACTGGATAAAAAATTTTGGTTTTTTTTTTATATAAGCTGTTACTAACGTTTACGCGAGCGTTACTTCTGTAGTAACTTACGATAATTTACTCGTTTACGCGGGCGTAAATTATCGTAAGTTACTACAAAATCCCGTTTACGCGAAGGAAAATCCCGTTTACGCGAACAAATTATTGTAAGTTACTACAGAAGTAACGCTCGCGTAAACGTAGTATGTGTTCCGATATTCACTGTCAGTGCTGAAAATCTATAATTTACGTTACGTATAGATTTTCGGTACTGGCAGTAAATATCGGAACACAACCATAATCTTATTTGGTATTTCTAGGTATCTCAGATGAGGCTGGTGAAAATTTGAGTGAGTCTGAGCCCTTACTACCTCTGCAATCTTCTCAGCAATCATCTTTGTTAAATTCCTCACTTGCGTCTGACAATATTATTGAAATATCTCCTGTAGGACAAATGCAAAAAAATCTGAGTAAGTATGAAAAACGTGTTCCAAAGTCTGATTACTGTACCAAACGGAAAAAACGAGATGGCGATAATTACAATCAGTTAATGTTTGAACAATACAAAACCTTAAATGTTTTGGCAGAAAAAGTTGATAATGCACTCTCAAAACGTGCTCCACCTTTATGTATACCTGATGGTATAGAATCTTCACTCCGTCCTGATGTAAAAGCTATGCTAACTTCTGTTGCTTTTGCTGTACAACAAATTCCTAAATTAAAACAATTGGATTTCCTTATTGCCATTATGCAATTAGTAAAGCAATATACTGAAGGTGATGAACAAACGTAATGAGAGTAATGAGTTGAAAGTATATAATACGTCTATGATTAAAACAAAGTCTTATTCTACAGGAGATATTTTAATTAAAAGTCAGAAATTATTACTAGATAGATATATTTATTGGCTCCCCTCAGGGTTGCAAGGCGTTTTGTAGGGACGTTCCCAACCCTTTACATTCACTTACCCTACCTTAGCCTATTTTACATTTAACCTTACATACTAATCGCCCTACCTATCTTTACACACACACACACACTCGCAAGTTCCCTATCTCTGTGGACTTCCGTTTCCGTTTACAAACTCCTCACTCCTCCTCTTTCTCTCATTCACTCTTCTCCTCCCTTACCTCCCAGTCCCCTCCATCACCCTCTCCCTCCCTTACTCTCTCTAATTTCCTCAGCCATTTCTCCCCCTCCCCTTCTTCCCCCAATACCTCCCCCACCGCTTCCTGCCATGATCTCCCTCCCCCCCAATCTGCACAATCTTCCCACACGTGTTCCCACGTCTCCTCCCCCCCTCCACACACCCTGCATACTCTTCTCTCCTCTGCCATCCAATGTTTCACCCCCCTCATACCACCTCCCAGCCTGTATCTAGCCACTCCTGCCACCTATTTTCTCCCCAGTTCTTTTTTAAGTACTCCGGTATCCCCTCCCCCTTTTATCATGCCATACCACTTGTTAAATTTTGCCTCCCCTATCTCCTTCCACCTCTCTTCTCTTTGCATTCTCTTTCTCTCTCAAGCACGTCCTCCCCCCTCCACATCCCATCCTCCCTCAGCTCCTTCCATCTCCTCTAACTTCCAGCCCCTGCTCTCCGCCGCTTCTTTCTCTCCTCCTCCCATCCCCCCCTGCTCACCCCTCTTTTTTCGCCCTCCTCTTTACCTCCTCCCAGCATTCCCTTGCCAGCTCCCCTCCCTTTCCCTCTCCCAATTTTTTCTCATACCCCCATGCTCTCATAAACCGCCCTTCCTCTTAGTTTTCTCCCTTTGTAACTCCTCCCTAATCATATATCCCGGTATACATCTTTTCCACTCCCAACACCCACCTTAAATATCTTCCTGTAATCTCTCTATTTCCCCTCTTTCCCTCCACCCCCATATGTCAACTCCGTAACTTATCACCGTCCATATCAACTTATCAAACAACCATATTCTCCTACCCCAATCCCCCCCAAACCTCCTCTTTCCGATCCCCCATACTTGTCCCAGCAACGCCGCCCCTCTCCTCGTCCTCTCTTTTACATGTTCATCCTGCCTCCCATTAAATTTTACTACATATCCCAAGTAGCAGAATTTTTTCACCTTCTCTATTATCCTACCCTTCCACCTCCAACTCACCCTTTTTCCATCTTCCTCCCCTTTTCTGCATCTCATTATCTTCGTTTTTTTCACTGTTCAATACCAATCCCTTCTGTCCAAATACCCCCTCCAGTTTCCTATCATTCCTTTCATATCTTCCTCATTCTCCGCTAACATCGCTATATCGTCTGCATAAGCCAGTGTATATATTCTTTCTCCCTCCCAGCTTTATTCCACCCCAGCCCCCTTTTTTCAGTTCATCGTCAATGTCCGCCAGCAGCAAGGTGAACAGAATCGGACTTAACGGACACCCTTGTCTGACTCTCCTTCCTGTCCAAAATCTCTCTCCCATCTCTTCCCCCACCCTTACTCTGCATATCGTCTCCCCCAGCAGTTTTTTACAACCTCTCCACCAAGCCCTCTCTTACTCCCTTTTTTCTCATGGCTTCCACTAGAATCCTCCTGTCCACCGAGTCAAAAGCTGCTTTTAAGTCCAACGAACATCACCACCATCTCTTTCTTTCCATTTACTTGCCTGTTTATCAGGTGATTCAATACGTAAATGTTGTCCGTGGTCCCAACCCCTCTTCTAAACCCTGTCTGACTCGGTGGCAGCAAGCCCTTCTCTTCAACCTCCTTCCTCAACCTTTCCGCCAGTACGGCAGCATACACTTTGTATGCCGTTTGTGCTAACGTCACCCCTCTGTAGTCCCCCACTCTTTCCCCCCTCCCCCTTTTTTCCTATAGGCACTATAATTCCCTCCCTCCAATCTTCCGGCCACCCCTCTTTTTTTCCACACTCTATTGCACACTTCCCATAACCATTCTTTTACTACCTCCCTTCCAAACTTCCAAACCTCATTCGGAATTCCATCACTTCCCAACGCTTTTCTCTCTCTAAGCTTCTTCACTACCTCCCACACCTCTTCTCTCCTTATCTCCTCTTCCTCCTCCCTCCTTTCCCCTCTTCTTGTTCCCATCACCACCCTCCCATTCACTCCTCCCAACAACTCTTTAAAAGTACCCATCCCATTCCTGCATACTAATTCCTCCTCATTCACCCTCCTTCTCCTCTTTCTCTCCCCTGTTTACTACCTGCCATCCCTGCCCCCCCGTCCTGCCCTCTGTTCCTTCCTCTTCCCTTTTCTCCACTTCTCTTTTTTTCTTTCCTTTCACATAGCTTCTTGTATCGCTGTTTTTCCTCCCTGTAACTGTCCCCCCTCCTCCTCCTTCCCTTCTCCATTTCCTTAACATGTTGCCAACTCTCTTTTTTCCCTCCCTACATTCCTCATCCCACCAGCCCCTTCCTCCGCTTTTTTTGCCCTTCCATTCATTTCCCTTAATACCTCCCTTATCCTCCCCTTCAACCTCTGCCACTCTTCCTCCACTCCCCCTCCTCGAGCTTGCCTGTCCCCCATTAACTCTCTAAATTTTTTCCTGCCCTCTTCTGACCAGTCCCCTCTCCCACTTCCGCTCCTTCCCCCCTTCCCTTTATCCATACCTTCCTCCCACCCTTCCACCCACGCTGTCACTGGCTGATGGTCTGAATCGACCTTCTCTTCTACCACCACCCGTTCTACCCTTTCCCTTGTCCTCCTGTCCCCTAACACGTAGTCAATCACCGACTCCCCTCTTCCCCCTGTATACGTCCATTCTCCTTCTTCATCACCTCTTATTCCTCCGTTAAAAATCGCCCACCCACGTTCCCCCAGGAATCTACACAGCTTTTTTCCTTCCCCATTTACTTGCCATCCTTCGATCTCCTCTCTCCTTCCCCCATCTCTTCTTCTCCCTCTTCCACGAACCCTCCTTCCTTACCGGTCCTTGCGTTTAAAATCCCCTCCTATCAGCACTCTCACTCCTCTCTCAATCTCCTCCACCCATTCTTTCAGGTCTTCCAACTTCCGGTCCATATCCTTATTTATATATACTCCCACTACCCTCCACCACTCTTTTCCAAGTTTCACTTTTATCGATACTATCCCTTCCTTATCTTTTTTCGTCTTCTCTCTTTCCATCTTGATCCCTGCCCTCACCCCTACTATCATTCCTCCTATCGCCCTTCCCTTCCGGCTCTTCCTCCCTGCTCTCTGCACTTCCCATACGTAGCCTCTTGGCATTTTTTCTTTTATCCTTTCCCACCCCTTACCGTCCACCCACGTTTCGCATAACACCATTACGTCCCAATCCTCCAGCCTTTTCCAAAACTCTTTATCTTTATTTGTTAGCCCCGCCACATTCCAAAAGGCCACCTTATAAATACTGCTTCCCCCCCTCTCCCTCTCCTCCTCTCCCTCCTCTCCCTCTTCCTCTCCCACTCTTCCACCCAGTTCCTCTCTCTTATCCTTCTCAATTTCTGCTCCTCTTTCTTCCCCCTACCCGTTCCTTCTCCCTCCTCTATTCCCCCTGCCTTTGCTCTTCTCTCTTTCATTTTCTTTTCCTTTCCCTTGCCCTTCCTCCCAGCCACCTCTCTCTGCCATTCCTAAGCATACCTGTAACCTCATCCCACACCCACCATTCACCCTCTATCCATACTCTTTCCCATCCCTATCCGTACCTTTTTACCCTCTCCTCTTGCCTTCCATGCCACTTGGTTTATCTTCCATTTTATCCTTCTTTCCTCCCATGTCAAGTCTTCGTCTATCCACGTATTTTCGCCTCTGAGTTTCCACTTATTTCTCATTATTTTCGCCTTCTCTTCTTTACTTCCCACTTTCACCACTGCCATACCCCCTTCTCTCTTCTCCCCGCCTCTATTTTTCTAATCTACTCTATCTTCACCTCCACGCCTAACTTTTTCTTCACCTCCGCCACTCCCCCCTTTATTCCTCCCGCATCTTCCTTCACTCCTTTTATCAAAATGTTTCTTCTCCTTTCTCCCCTCTCCTTTACTTCGTACCTCCTTTCCAGCCTTTCCACCCTCTCCTTCCAATCAGCCTCTCCCCCTCCCCTCCTCCCTCGGCCCTCCTCCGCTTTCCTCTCTATCTCTTCCTCCCCCAAGACCTCCTCCCTTTACCTCCATCTGCATCCCCTCCAGCTTTCGTTCCATGTCCTCTATTCTTTTCTGGAGCTCTCCTCTCTCCCTTCTCCACATCTCCTCTCTCTCTTTCAATTTGCTTTTTATCTTCTTTACTTCTTCATCATTGCCTCCTTTTGCTCCTTCGCCACCTCTCTAATCTCCTCTCTCACTCCTCTTAACCCCTCCCTCATCTCCTCCCTTATTCCTCTCAATAACCCCTTCACATCCATATCCTCCCCCCCTGCCCCCCCTGGTGGCGTTCTCACCGTTTTGTTGCTTCTCTTCGAGAAGTCTTCGTCCTCTTTCCCCCCCCGCGCCCTCTTCCTTCTCTATTTTATCCCTCTTCCTCTTAAACATCTCCTCTATACTTCCTTTCCTCTTGGAAAGCTCATCTATATTCCCCGTACTTCCGCGTTTCTCTTTCCCCAACCTATCCGCAAAATGCGCCATCTATCCTCTACTCTACGGCCGTACTAATACTTCCCGGCGTTATCCCGAAGTCCCCAGAATTCCCTAGCCTTTCACTCTCGCGCTCTCTATCCTTCCCCTTCTACGCTCGTCTCTTTAACCTCAACCTTCCCAATTCTCCTTCGCCTCCACGGACTCTCCTCCCTTATCCTCCGCGCTGCCTCCACTCTCCTACCTTCCCTTTCCCTCACCGAGCTCACCTCTCACTCTCCACGCTCTCTCACTCGCTCTATCTCTCACACTCGCACCTCGCTTTTCGCTCGCACAAATCGCCAACTCACACCTAACCAACCGGAAACAGAAGTCCCCAGAAATTATTACTAGTAAGCCAAATTAATTGTTGCGCATTATCCAAGGTCTTATATTATATAAGTATTATTATATATATGGAGGAGTAAAAGTCGTGGGACGTGGTGTAAGTCAAAGTTCTTTGCAACTTGAAGCATATTTTGATGCCACATTAACGTACAAAGAGTTACATGACTTAATTCTTCTAAATTCATTTTTGAGTATTCAAATGTTTTTAAATATTGACTCGTATGTATAAATGCACGCTATACAATATATAACGTGCATCTATGCACACGAGTCAATACTTTAAAAACTTTTACTTACGCCACTATGGTTTTTACCCCTCCATATGTAACTATTAAGAATTAATAGAAGCGTTTTATTTTAAATATTAAAAGTCACTCTAAATTATAAAGTTTTATTTCAAGTATTATAGTTACTGTACATTATGGAAAACGTTTTATTTTAATACATATTTTCTTACTTTATATTTCTTCTACTTCATAATTATGAAATATTTTCATTGATAGACGTATAAGCCAGGACAGGATATTACAATTTATATTACAATAGAAGCGTTTTATTTTAAATATTAAAAGTCACTCTAAATTATAGAGTTTTATTTCAAGTATTATAGTTACTGTACATTATGGAAAACGTTTTATTTTAATACATATTTTCTTACTTTATATTTTTTCTACTTCATAATTATAAAATATTTTCATTGATAGACGTATAAGCCAGGATATTACAATTTATATTACAATAGAAGCGTTTTATTTTAAATATTAAAAGTCACTCTAAATTATAGTATTATTTCAAGTATTATAGTTACTGTACATTATGGAAAACGTTTTATTTTAATACATATTCTTTTACTTTATATTCATTCTACTTAATAATTATGAAACATTTTCATTGATAGACGTATAAGCCAGAATATTACAATTTTTCTTTTCTAAACTGTAATACTAGTTTTTTTATGTACTTTAGTACAATTGTGATCAACTTTAACCAAAGTTTAAAGTATAGATATGTTGAAACAACACGTTATGTATTAAATGTATGTATATATATAAACGATATATTCTCTTAATAAATTAAAAAATCTGTTTCAAATAAAAATATTTTATTTTTGCCTATTTCCTATAGGTATATGGGTAGAAAGTTATACATACATCGAATGAAATTGTTACAATTTCGATTGTATTTACACCTTTTTTAGAGAATAGTATGACAAATACAATACATTTAGAGCTTGTAAAACAAAAAAAAAAAAACAAATATATCATATCATAACTAACGTATATACATCATACATATTAGATAGCGCTCGCTGCTTACGTGCTCTTAGCTAAGCAGAGGTTCGGCAAAACGCAGCCATTTGTTAAGCAATTAGGTTGATATAGGATTCCTTGAATGCTCTATGAAATTGCCAGGGTGCTTGAGCATTGCCAGTAGGTGACACAAAGTATTCTTTTAGGTACGTGCGTAAGCCCAAAGAAAGAGCTCCAGCTCTATTAGGTCCTACTCTACTCTTGATAATTGTTTAAAGTATTTTCCAACCCCTATACCATGCCAGCGATCTTCAAAACTTCTTCCTTCATCAGTCTCCACATAAAGATGTTCAGGCTGACAATATCGGCCATTATTATTGGTGCTCATGGCAAATTATGTAAGCAAACAAGTGCTTTAAAAATATGTTCTGCATTCTCTACTGAGCAACTCAGGTTTCTATGCAGGATCCTCCAACGAGAGGCAAGAATGCCAAAAGTGTTTTCTATGCACAACCGTGCTCGACTTAACCGGTAGTTGAATATTCGCTCTTTCATCTGTCATCCTCTTCACTCTCCTTGGAAAAGAACGCATTATAATATGGCTTTAAAGGGAACGCCTCATCAGCCACTATAACATGAGGAAATAGAATATCTCTTTCTGGCAAAGGCGTAAATTCTGGTAAATCTGCTGCATTGCTTTCTAAGTCAGCAGCCAAGATTGTCTGACTCCAACTCCATACGCCACCATCACTTATAGAACCTACAAAGGAATCATTCTTGTTATTAACCAGGATATTATACCTTATGTATATAAATTTATGGATATACAAGATATATTTACCATATTGACCAATATCAACCCATGTAAATTTGTAATTGGCGTCACACAGTGCCATAAGAACTATGCTGAAATAGCCTTTGTAATTATAAAATTGAGACCCTGAGCATGGCGGTGCTTGTATTTGCATATGGCGACCGTCAAGTGCTCCTACGCAATTTGGAAACTGCCACTTTAAGAAAAACTCCTCGCTTATCTTTTTCCATTTCTCAGCATTCAATACAGGCAAAACAATAGGTTGAAGAGCCAGCCATATAGCATGACACACTTCTGTTATGATTTTGTATACTGTTGATCTTCCTACACGATACTCCAAATGCTTCGTTACCACACTATCGCCTTGGGCAAGATACCTACAAAGGAAAAAAACTTAAATTAAAAAATGTGAATTAAAACCAGATAGCACTATCATCAATGGTAGTTACTTACGTCAAGTTACGGCTAATCTTGTATCTGGTGACAAAGGTTTTCGGATGCTGCGTTTTTGTAAGATATGGTGTTACTAGCTCTATAAAGTTCTGTATTGTTCCGGGTAAAGCCGTGTGTATGTAAAAATGCTTCGTGATCAGTTGATTCTGATTTCCCGAAATAGGTTATTCAGGAAACCCTGTTGTCGTTTCCTTTCTATTGACAGGTCTTACCCACCAACGCCTGGTTTTTCTTCTGATTATTTGCAAGTTGTAGCATTATATTTTGATGCCATTTTAACAGAAAAAGAGTCACCAAACTTATTTTTCTTCTAAATCCATTTTGATGGATTGGACTACAACGCGCACAACCAGTACATCTATTTACAGTGATGTTCTTTAGGATGTTATCTACAGTAATACACCAGAACGCGACCGGACGCGAAATCGTCCTGTCCTGGCTAGTCAAAATGAAGGGTTGGGTCTCTCTTTCAAATAGTGTCTCCAAGAATCGCATCAGCTTCGCGTTCGTCGCTCGTCCTTCAGATTTGCCACGCTCGCCTTTTAAGAAAGGGATCGCACTGGATGAGAGACACGAGAGTCTACTTCTTTCTTCTCTTCTTTCAAGTTGTTGGCACCGGGCAGTATTTGGCCCATAAAGCCATAAACAGTTTAATTTGAAACTATAGGTGTTGTATTTATAATTGTGTCGATTGGGCTGCGAAGAACTTCTCGGAATGGGACCGTCCGGCCAACACGACTTCGATAAAGACGGGACCCGAGGAATTTGCGCGCGCGATTCCACTTACTCCAGTGAGGGTGTCGGCGAGACATATTCAATCAACGGCATCCCAGCACGGCTGTCGCTGGCGATTGTCCGCAGCCGTCGGCGAGGCTTCGGGATCCTACAGGAAACAAAAAAAAAAAAGGACTTCGGAATCCGAACCGGATGGGTGGGAACTTCGAGATTACGTAACCTCTCGAAGCGAAGCTCGAGGCGTCTCCGGTCTCGTTTTGCAGTTCGCCTTTGCAGGTTAGGTTAGGTTTTCGCTGGCTTGTAGCTCGAAAGAACGGTGGCCGGCACGTGTCGGGCTTCCCGACGATTCTGCGTCTCGTTTCCCGGAAGACGCGTATTCCCGACGACAGACGGCTATCGTCCTGGCGTGCGGAATCCGCGCGACACACGTGCACACCAATATACACACCCGCTACGCTGTTCTTCAAGAAAAAGCAACAGACATATTCCATATTCTATTTTTTGATTGGTCCGCCTTACGTCTTTCTTACGTGAAAGGTGGAGAGAGTTAGAAAAGAAAGACAGAAGGAGGAACAATGTAGTAGTAAAAAGGGTGGAAGTAGAGGAGGGAAGGCGAAAGAAAGCGGTAGAGAAGCTATGGCTAGAGATGGGGAAAGAGGGAGGAATAAAGGAGGTAAAAGAGAAAGACGGGGAAAGAAAAGATGGTTTTAGTTAGGTTAAAAGATAGAGTAATAAAAAGAGAGATAATGCAGAAAAAAAATGTGTTGAAAGGGAGGATGAAAGATATAAAAAATGACATGACTTTGAAGGAAAGCATCAAAGAAAAATGCAATGGAGCCTGGAGAAGATAGCTGAGAAGGAGAGAAGGAATAGAAGGAAAGATTGGGTAAAGTACGGAAAGATTTGGATAGAGGGGAAGAGGTGGAGTTGAGATAAGGAAAAAAAAGTCCTGAGAGATGGAAGGGAAGATGAGAGAGAAGAGCAAAAAAAGGAGGTTAGAGAAAGAGGAACAGAGAAGAAAAGAAAAAGTAGAAGAGAGGGAGACGGAAAAATGAAATGTAAAGGTAGTGAGGAGGGAGGAGAAACGATGAGAAGGGTGGGCGGAGAGAAGAGGGAGAAGAGGGAGAGTAGGGAGGAAGAGAGTGTGGTGAGGCTGAGGGGAAGGGGGAAAGGAGTCAGAGAAAGTAGTGTGGAAAGTAAAAAGGAATGAAAAAGAGGATAAAGAGGGAGAGGGGGAAGAAAGGAATGCAGGAGGGAGGAGGAGGGGAAGGAACAGGAAGGAAGCCCAAAGATAGGCTTTTGAGATGTAGCGAGAGTGAAAGGAAAACAGGAAGGGTTTTAGGAAAGGATAAAAAAGTGGGATGTCGTGGGGTTGCGGTTGGTGGAAACATGGCTGAAATAGGAGGAACGGGAGAAGATGAAGAATAACGTGCCAAAGGAGTTCAACTGGAGGATACAGGGTGTAAAGAAAGAAAGAGTTGAAAGAAGAGGAAAAGCAATAGATGGGATAATGATAGGAGTCAGAAAGGTGTTAGAAGGGAAAGAAGAATGGATAAAAGAGGAGGGTTTAATGATTAGAGAAGTAAGATGGAAGAAGGAGAAATGGAGATTGGCAATAGTTTACGTAAGCAGCAATTTATGATAATGGGTAAGATAAAATCGGTGAAGGAGGAGGAAGGGAGAAAAAAGAGATAGTGGAGGGCGATTTCAATGCAAGAACAGGGGAGAAAAGAGCGCTGGCGCTGGAGGATGGAGAAGAGGGAGTTGAAAGAAAATCGAAAGATAAAATAATAAATAGGCAGGGGGAAGGGCTGATTAGATGGGTTAAAGAAGAAAGGTGGGGAATTATGAATAGAGCATAGGAGGGAGATGAGAAGGAGGGGTAAATTTACAGGAGAAAGAGGGGAAACAAAGATCAATTACGCGAAGGGAGATAGGAATGTTTAGGAAAGAGTGACAAGATTGGAGGTGGGGTGTGAGGTAGATTCGAATCACCAATCAGTAGCAGTACGGGTGGACAAAGGGGGTGGTGGTGAGAGGAGAGAGACAATAGCGGAGGAAGAGAGGTGGGTGGAAGAGACGGACTGGTCGGGAGAGGCAAGAGAGGAGTTTAGAAGAAGAACGGAGGAGGTAGAAATAGGTTATGCCCCCCTGGCAATATAGGTAAAGAGATCGAAAAGTTGACAAAAATAATTAAAATGAAAGAAAGGATGAGAAGAGTAAAAAGAGGGGCAGAAGGAACGGGAGGATGGTGGGATAGGGATTGTGGGAAAAAGAGGAAGGAGGTAGAAAAGTTATTGAGAGACTGGAAAAGGGGAAGACAATATAAAGAACATTATAAGAGAATAAAGAAGGAGTATAAGGAAATGTGTGAGAAGAAAAAGGAAAAAAAGAGAAATCTGCTAGAAGAGGTAAGAGAGGCGAGAACAGAGAAGCAGGTGTGGGAAGTAATAAAGAAGGAAAGGAGAAGAAGAATAGAAATTAATAAGGAGATAACAATGGAGGAGTGGGATGAATACTTAAGGGAGATGTTAGAAAGAACGGAATATAAGCGAAGGTTAGGAGAAGGAAAGGATGGGAAGAGGTAGAGAAAGTGCTGATAGGGCTGAAAAAAAGTAAAGCGGCGGAAGAGAACAAGATAGAAAATAAATGTATTTCCATAAATGTATATCTATAAACTATTACTTCAATTATTATTTTCTTACTTGCCGACATTGTGATATTTTAAATGTATTAATTATAATTATATAATAAGCAACAAATTTGTTTAAAATTTGAAAATTTCAAAGGAATTGGAGAGAGTGCTGTTATACTACATATTTAACTTTTAGAATACTGTGTATTTATGTTTTCTATTACTATTAATTAATATTGTTACGCCCGTGCTGTACGCCCGTTCCGTGCGCTCATGCGGGTCGCCCTGTAGCGAGAAGTCGCGAATCGTCCTTAGCGACGGCTGTGTTATTGATAATTACGACTGTCAGATTACGCTCCGGGTGTCCGTCACGATCGGACGTGTCAACCCGAGCTCCGTGTACAAACGAATCTACATTAAACGAGTTCCTTTTTATATAATAACGAGCCTTATTTATTGAGTGAGAGCCGGAGTGCGCGTCGCGAGTGTGTGCAAGAGCGAGAGAGTGGCTAACGCCCGGCGAGCGTAACAATATTATTGTTAAAATTAAAAAGATCAAAACTTTTATTATTAGTTGTACCTATAATACACATAGTACATATATTATGTAAGAGAAAGGGTGAAATTATTATTTACTATGCTTAAGGCAAATGAATTATACTAATAAAAACTTTATACTATCTACTACTAGAAACATAAAATATTAATTCTTTGTATTTAATAAAAAAAAAACTTAGAAACACTTGCATTTTTGCCATGTATCCTAGAAGGGTGGATTATGACATTTATGGGTAAAATGTAAGCCTTATAAAAAGTTACAAATAATGTTTATAAATAAGACAATAAATTGTCATAATAAGTTATAAAATATGTGTAACAAGTTTATTAAAATGTAAGAATGATAAACAAATTATAAAACTAAAAAATTAAAAAAAAAAGATAGAAGAACAATAAGTGCATTAAAGATTATTATTGTTATACGATTCAAAAAGAGAAAGAAAAAGAACACATAGGAGATTTCGAGTTTTTAAAAGTATCCTTACTATGGCCTAAATCCTACATGCTAACTTGCCGTATATCCTAAACACAGGAGGGATATACAAGATATTAAAGTAAACAAAAAATACAAGAGCTATGCACTTGTATTTTGCTGTATTCCATCATTTACTATCCCTCTATACTTATGTGTCATGAAATAACCATTAAACTTTTACATTCTCTACAGTAATTATTTTACGTAGGTCGTTACACAAGATCGCGCTTCTTACTACGGTGAGAAATCAATTCAAATCACGACAGTTTTGTTAATATTAACAGTAAAGTAAAGAACTGAAATTACAACACAATACTAATATGGCATAAAGGCACATAAAAGAATTGCGAGCAAGTAACTTCATTCTTTCTATTTTTTCTGACATCTGCGGCGTAAAACCCCTCGTGGCGTAAAAATACCAGACTTACTCTATAATAAAAAATGTTTTGGATGCATCCATATGTAACTTTTTAGTATGTTATTGTTTATAAGGTTTAAATATATTTGTTTATAAGGAATAACATAATTATAGTAAATATTTTCACTTTCTTTATAAAATTATAGTATAGCTAAGAATGTATGTATAGAATAAACATACTAGCATTTTTTTATTTCTTGTAATGCAACATTTTTATCAGTTTGTGTAAAGAAAACACATTGTTACTTATTTTCAAGAAAGACATGTGGTTGCATATTTCAAATTACATAATTATTTTGCTAAGCAACAATTTTTTTACACCAATTGATTTATTTTATTATTCTGTACATAAAAGTGTTAAAGGTACAGTTACCAAAAAATGAATAATTTATGAGGTACTTTATATTTCGCCAAAATGTGCCAGAATAAAATAAGAAATATTTTGTAAACTATTAATTTCTTTACAACTATCTTAATACTTTTATATGTAGAATAATTACAAAAATTATATTATGAAAAAAAATGGCGATGACCTTTATGTGACCTTAAAAAATTGATTTATTTCAAAATTGGTTTTATCATTATTCGTCCTCTTTGATGCATCTTTTGTCTAAAACGTTTTTTCATATTTTCCATATTTTTCGAGATATTTGCCTGGGGCGTTTAAAATGGCACACCTGGTATATAAATATATAAATAGGTATGTAAACTATTTGTTAATTATAACTCTAACTAAAATTTTTATGTAAAAGATTAAAAACAAGATGATAAGGCTATGGTCCATTTGATGCTACAAATGGTTTGAAGCGTTCTTCATCTTCTTCGTTTTTCTTCACTGAAAGAAAAGAGAAGAAGAATACTTCGAAGAGCATTTATAATGTTAAATGGATCGCAGCTTAAGTAAACATACATGGAACTACACACCATTAATTTTTAAAACTATAAGAGGAATGACTAAAGGTGGGACAATTACGACAACAGGTAAGGAATTACACAGACTAAAACCAAAGGAGAATATACGAGACAATGCAATAAAATTTTATATGTAACAAAAACAGATGGAATTATTCTGTATGGTCAAAATATTGCAAAAATATTGGAGATACTGATTGAAAAAGTGCAGAAAAAAGAAGAAAGATATATAATATTTGAAACAAATTATATATTTTATTTTTTAATTATATTAAATAAATGAAAAACACTAAAAAAATATAAAATAAAAAAAATTTTTTATATAACCAACTTCAAAAAAACTAAAAAGTAAAAAAAAATATAAAGCTTTTTTATTTTTTTTATTTTTTAATTTTTTCTTACTTTTTAGTTTTTTTGAACTCAGTTCTATATTTTTTAAATTTTTGTGATGTATTTGTGATATACTTGTGACATAATAGACGTGTAAAATTTAATTTCATGATAAAAAATTAAATATAATTTATTTTTAACCAACTTCAAAAAAGAAATTCTTAATTCGGCGAGTATGATGTACGTGGATATGTTTACGATTTTTTCTGAAACTACTGTATGGATGCAGTTTTCACTGTAGAGCAATCCTTGCTCCGGAAAGTTTTAGTACATAAAAAATCGTGTTAAAACATTAGGGTACGGAACAGTAAGGAAATTATGCATACTTAATAATTACATTAATTACAAGCAAATAATAAATTATTATTTTTGATTCGTATCAATTGAATAACGCACTAAAAAAGTATGAATTTAAAAAAAAAATTTTTTTTAATAAAAGGATTTCAAAAAAACTAAAAAGAAAAAAAAAGTTAAAAAATAAAGAAGCTTTAAAAGGTATGAAATAATAGATAGGAATTTCAAGAATTTCTTTTAATGTTTTGAAGTCGGCGCCAAATTAATAATATTTTTAAAGTATTTTTTCAATTTTTTGAAGTTGGCACCAAATTAATAATTACTAAATAAATTTGACGTTGTCTTCAAAAAATTGAAAGGAATACTTAATGTTTTTTTTTTTGCAGAACTGGTGCGCGCACTCAATGCACATTAAAGCCGTCGTACACACAAATCAACGTAAAGTATGTTTAATATAAACGGGTTAAGTCACGAAATCCTCAATATTCTTTATTATACTATTTGGTAAAATATGTATTAGGTATTTTATCAGAGAGTCGAAATATTTGCATTTTACTTTAAATATTAGAGATTAAATCAGTATACAACGGCTTTAATGTGCACTGAGTGCGCACTGCCAATGAAAAATGCTATTAAAAATATCATTAATTTGGCGCCGACTTCAAAAAATTGAAAGAAATTCTTAAAAGTATTGTTGTGCCCCTTTTTGGGTACACTAAGATTCGATCGTTCCAAGGAGGAGGCGGGATGGGTGACTGATAGAACACTCCTTGATAAACGGCACTTCGAATAAAGAATGCTTTAATTGGATCTGCTTTACAGTTATTTCCGTACAAGAGAAGCCCATTATTACTGATCTGCTCTCTGACTCCGATTGCCCTCTCGTCTCCTGTTGTCGCTTCCTTTTGAACCCATGTCCTGTCCTTCGTTATCGCTGAGTTGCTCGATCGTATGTGGGCCGATTGCGCAACTCATTTCTTGCTGACTCGGCGTTGCGTAATTCTTTCGGGCTTTCGCGGTTTTTATTCTTAATACTATTTATTGTTATTAATTGGGGCCGCAACATCCCTCCTTCTTTGAGAGAAGGAAACTACGGTCTGTAGTTTTCGCTACAATTTTTCGCTGCTTATCCTATTTCTATTTCTGTTAGGGTGGTTTATTTTCTTTATTTGTTTCTGAGGTTACATTCTTCTTATTTTCTAGTATAGTATCGCTGAGTCGCCCTGTACGTGCGGTCGGGCGCTTGCTCGTTTCTTATGTCTTTTTATCACATAGATGCTTATTCCTACTATGCTTAATATAATTATTAACGTAAGTGTCGATCCTACGGGATATATGACGTAGGGATTTTTTATTAGGGTGTCTTGGGATTTTTCCAATTCTTTATTTATGTTGTTTATTTCTAGACTTAATTCCATTAATTCGTTCAGATTCCTAATTACAGGTTCTAATCTAATTTCTTTCTTCGCTTGTTTGTTAATATTTTTATTTTTGTTTGTTAGCGTTAGGTTAGGTTAAAATCTGCTAAGTGCATTTTTATTTGTCTCGTAATCGTTTATCTTTTTGTTTTTTTAATAATGTCGGGTGTGGTTAGTTTACAATTTTCGATTATACTTAGTTTCCCTTTTTTTTTTATTTCTATTTTTTGTTCTGCCTGTTCATTACATTGAATCGTCAGCTGTTGTTTTTTCGGCGTTGAGAACAGCCACGTTTGTGGTTCGCTTAATGTTATCCATAAGGTTACGTTTGACATTATTTGACGTTTCTCGCAGGTGTTTACATGTCCTGGCGTTTTTACATAAACAAAATAATAAATTTTTATTTTGCCAGTGAATAGAATAACAATTAAAGAAATTTAAATCGACCGTAACTGGCAATATATAACGTCTTTACCGATATATGAACATTGAAAAACTGAGAGCCAACTTGGTTTGTCGGATTCACACAGCACTTTTTTCAGATCAATATCGAGACATTATTAATTTTGACCATGGTTTTGGTCAGTTGATGTAATTTCTAAATTAAATAGTTTTTAAATTTTATTGCGAAAAATATTACCCCAGCCGAGGTTTGAACCTGGAACCTCCCGTATACCGTGCGGGTGTCGTGCCAATTCGACCACTGGGGCTGTGGTAATATTTATCGCAATAACAATTATAAGATGGAGCACCGATGCTTCAGTCGACGGTGTATAATAAACAGAATAATAAATTTTTATTTTGCCAGTGAATAGAATAACAATTAAAGTTGGCTCACAGTTTTTCTAGGTTGTTGTTTGAAACGATGAAACCTACGGACCGAATATTTTTTAAGACCCGCGCGGCGTGTTGATTTCGCTCGCGGTCGTTACCTCCGGCGGCCGTACGGGCCGAATTATTTCCAAGTCCAGCGCGGCGGTGTTGTCTTTTCCGCCTCGCGGTCGGTTACCCCTACCACAGCTGCATCCGGCTTCCTTCCGGGCCGAATTATTTTCCAAGGTCCGCGCGCGGCGTGTTGCTTCGCTCGCGGTCGTGACCTCCGGCCTAAAATATACCCAGTCCGCTCGCGGCGTGTTGCTTTCGCTCGCGGTCGTTACCTCCGGCGTCCGTACGGGGCCGAATTATTTCCAAGTCCCGCGCGGCGTGTTGCTTTCGCTCGCGGTCGTGACCTCCGGCGTCCGTACGGGGCCGAATTATTTCCAAGTCCCGCGCGGCGTGTTGCTTTCGCTCGCGGTCGTTACCTCCGCTAGGGCAAATGCACGGAAATTCAAATATGCGTGCGTGTGCGTGTGTGTGCGTGCGTGTGGGTGTGACGTGTCTAAAATATACACAGTCCGCTCGCGGCGTGTTGCTTTCGCTCGCGGTCGTTACCTCCGGCGTCCGTACGGGGCCGAATTATTTCCAAGTCCCGCGCGGCGTGTTGCTTTCGCTCGCGGTCGTGACCTCCTGTGTATAAATGACAGGGGTAGACTCCGCTATGTCAAATGCACTGTAAATTCAAATATTCGGGCGTGTGCGTGTGTGGGTGGCGTGCGTGTTGGTGTGACGGTGTCTAAAATATACACCGTTCCGCGTCGCGGCGTGTGCTTTCGCTCGCGCGGTCGTTACCTTCACTTCCGGCGATCCGTACGGGGCCAGGATTATTTCCAATCCCGCGACGGCGTGTTGCATCCCGCTCGCGGTCCGTTACCACCCCAGCCCTCCGCTAGGGCAAATGCCACGGAAATTCAAATATGCGTGCGTGTGCGTGTGGGTGCGTGCGTGTGGGTGTGACGTGTCTAAAATATACACATTCCCGCTCGCCGGCGTGTTTCTTTCGCTCGCTGTACGTTAACCTCTCCGGCGTCCGTACGGGGCCGAATTATTTCAAGTCCCGCGCGGCGTGTTTTGCTTTTCGCATCGCGGTGTCGTTACCACCACCACCACCCTCCGAGAGGACAAATGTCCGGAAATTCAAATATGCGTGCGTGTGCGTGTGTGTGCGTGCGTGTGGGTGTGACGTGTCTAAAATATACACAGTCCTCTCGCGGCGTGTTGCTTTCGCTCGCGGTCGTGACCTCCGGCGTCCGTACGGGCCGAATTATTTCCAAGTCCCGCGCGGCGTGTTGCTTTCGCTCGCGGTCGTGACCTCCGGCGTCCGTACGGGGCCGAATTATTTCCAAGTCCCGCGCGGCGTGTTGCTTTCGCTCGCGGTCGTTACCTCCGCTAGGGCAAATGCACGGAAATTCAAATATGCGTGCGTGTGCGTGTGTGTGCGTGCGTGTGGGTGTGACGTGTCTAAAATATACACAGTCCGCTCGCGGCGTGTTGCTTTCGCTCGCGGTCGTTCCCTCCGGCGTCCGTACGGGGCCGAATTATTTCCAAGTCCCGCGCGGCGTGTTGCTTTCGCTCGCGGTCGTTACCTCCGCTGGGGCAAATGCACGGAAATTCAAAAATATGCGTGCGTGTGCGTGTGTGTGCGTGCGTGTGGGTGTGACGTGTCTAAAATATACACAGTCCTCTCGCGGCGTGTTGCTTTCGCTCGCGGTCGTTACCTCCGGCGTCCGTACGGGCCGAATTATTTCCAAGTCCCGCGCGGCGTGTTGCTTTCGCTCGCGGTCGTGACCTCCGGCGTCCGTACGGGGCCGAATTATTTCCAAGTCCCGCGCGGCGTGTTGCTTTCGCTCGCGGTCGTTACCATCGCTAGGGCAAATGCACGGAAATTCAAATATGCGTGCGTGTGCGTGTGTGTGCGTGCGTGTGGGTGTGACGTGTCTAAAATATACACAGTCCTCTCGCGGCGTGTTGCTTTCGCTCGCGGTCGTTACCTCCGGCGTCCGTACGGGCCGAATTATTTCCAAGTCCCGCGCGGCGTGTTGCTTTCGCTCGCGGTCGTTACCTCCGGCGTCCGTACGGGGCCGAATTATTTCCAAGTCCCGCGCGGCGTGTTGCTTT